>NC_141025.1:15867500-15970000 GCF_052040795.2 Danio rerio
TTTCACTAAGTTAAATTTAAGACTATTTAAGAAATTTTATTGTTAATGAAATTTTTGACTTATACAGGGCTAAGAATTTTTTTCGAATATCCCAGTTAGAAAATATTTTCACTAGCCTCAACAAAAAATAATTAAAGTTGAATACATTTAATAATACAATAATATTATTTTGTTATTTAATTAATTTTCAAATGTATCCATTCATAAACCCTGTAACCCTTACCAAAAATAGAACTAAACATAGCTGTCAATTACTTCAGTCTACAATAATAATAATTTAATAATAAACATATAGATCAGGTCAGTATTCTTCGCAGTAAACAAATGGAGAATTCTTAGGCAAATATTACTGTAAGGAAAGTAATTACTGTAAATGCTATTTTAAAGAAAACATTAAAAGTTATATTGAGGTGGTTTGTTAGTGATTCTATGAGTGTTAATGGCCAGATTGGGTGGAAATACATGAACAAAGATAAATTAAGACCCTTTAAAAAAAGATTTAAAACCTGCAACACACGTAGATTTAAGATATTTTAAGACCTAAAATTTAGTTTTTGAGATTTAGGGCTCTTTGAGACCCCGCGGATACGCTGTAAATGTATCTTCTGTAAGGTGTAATTTTTGCAGGGGTGCTCAATCCTGTTCCTGGAGATCTACCTTCCTGTACAGTTTAGCTCCTAGCCTGATCAAACCCACCTGAACCAATTAATTAGGACCTGAAATCCACTTGATAATTACAGACAGGTGTGTTTGATAAGGGTTGCAACTGAAATCTGCAGGAAGGTAGATCTCCAGAAACAGTATCGGCCACCCCTGATGTACTGTAACTTTTCAAATCAATCAACTTTTAACCATAAACATTTTTACTTTTTTGATGTTGTATTTTTGTTTGATTGTTAAAGATATCACCCCAAAATAAAATCATTTCTAACCCATTACTTATTTCAAACCTTTTAATTGATTTATTTTTCTTCTGTTTAACACAAATAAAAAATGTTGATGTAAGCTTGAAACCTGTAACCATTGACTTCCATCGTATTTGTTGTTCCTATGGAAGTCAATGGTTATAGGTTTCAGCTTTCTTTAAAGCAATTTATTTTGTGATCAATAGAAGAAATAATCTCTAAAGCTTTGAAAGTCCACTTGAGGGTGAGTAAATATATTAAAATTTAAAAATGTGAATTTTAGTGTGAACTATCCCTACAGATTGCAATTACAAAACTTGCTTGTTTAGTGGAATACAATTAAATTATGAAAAACTTTCCCACACAATTAATTTAGGTCCATACAAAACTCAAACGTTTTGTTAAATGAACTTAATGACAAAAAAAAAAAAAAAAAATCACTACTGAGCACAGCATAAAGAGAAACAGCAGTGTGTTTCCTCCACTCTGGACTTCATCCTCTTTAATATGTTTCTCACAGCATGAATACTGTCCAGGCACTGATGTGTTGCGCTGATCCTTGACACCTGGACGGGCCCAAGAGAGAGCGCTGTACAGTCTATTCAGTGAAGAACCCAGAATTTACAGTTCTGCCCCAGCTCCTGTAGGTCAGTCAACCTGTCAGTCACACAGCTGGTGCTAATTTCCTCTCAGTGCCAAGCTAAGCACTGCTAACACACCAGAGAGACGGGCAGACTGTTTAAAGATTCCTATGCATCATCTGACTGTAAAGAGATACTGTAGAGAGATACAAGAGAGACAACTTTAAAACTTGTCTTAGAATGTTTGTTTTGACTGCCACATCTCTTAACACACACTTTTAAATCAATTATGTGTCATAAAGTGACAATGCCCATGGTCATGTAAATATACAGTTGAAGTCAGAATAATTAGCCCCTCTTTTTTTTTATATTCTTTTTAAATATTTCCCAAATTATGTTTAACAGAGCAAGGAAACTTTCACAGTATGTCTGATAATATTTTTACTTCTGGAAAAAAATATTTGCTTTATTTCGACTAGAATAAAAGCAGTTTTTAATTTTTTAAAAAACATTTTATGGAAAAAATAATTAGCTTCTTTAAGCTATATTTTTCCCTGATAGTCTACAAAACAAATTATCATTATACAATAATTTTTCTTATTACTCTAACCTGCATAGTTACCCTAAATAACCTAGTTAAGCTTTTAAATGTCACTTAAGGCTGTATAGAAGTGTCTTGAAAAATATCTAGTAAAATATTATTTACTATCAACATGGCAAAGATAAAATAAATCAGTTATTATAAATTAGATAATAGTTTTTATATGTTTAGAAATGTGTTGAAAAAAGTTTATCTCCGTTTTACCAGAAATTGGGAAAAAAAACAGGGGTGCTTATAATTAAGGGGGCTTCTGACTTCAACTGTGTGTGTGTAAAAAAAAAAAAAAAAAAAAAAAAAATATATATATATATATATATATATATATATATATATATATATATATATATATATATTTTTTTTTTTTTTTTTTTTTAGAAAGGTAATAAATGGCTTAAGCATAAACCAATGATTGCAACTAGATTTTTGTTCCTTACCCTGAATTCACTCAACATGTACAGTACAGTAAAAAATGCATTAATGTCTTTTCTGTTGGTTTACTGACAGGAACACATCCTTACTGTTGATTTGAGCACATTCAGGTGGATTGTTTCGTTCTAAGTGACGAGGAATATCAAAAAATCTGTTTTCCTGACCAAAAGAATTATAAAAACGTGTTCTTAATTTGTGGAGCTGAATTAGACGAGCTAAAGTCAAAATGCTGCATCTTGAGAGTATAATATAAGAGCCATATTCTGGCGAGGAGGCAAGGCCGAGAGCCGTGGAAACGGAGCAAGGCCACTGCGTAAAGCCGCAGTCACATTAGAGTTTGAGCATGCAAAATTTTGTTGTACGGCGAAGCAAAAAGGGGCGGGATTAAACAAGATAATTTGACATTTTAAAAAGCGAGCGATTGGTCTATATTTTAATTTCTGTCCAGAGAGGTCATGTTCTGATCCTCGATTGGTCTCACGCATTTAAGTCATACGCATCCCACAGAAGGAGCTCTGAACTATAAGAGGAGGAACAATGGCAGTGGAAGCCGAGAGTGGACCGGGTCCGGACATTTTATTGTTTTACTTTTACTTTCAGCCTGACGGCAGTCTAAGTGAGGGGCTGCCGTCCATTTGTTTTATTTACTTATTAAAAATGATTTAAAACTTAGTCTGTTCTTTGCCTTCTTCTTCCCGAAAGGCAGGTAGGCGTAAACTTCATTACACATTTATGCTTCCTGTTGATATTTAGCAATACCCTTCTGTGGATTTAACACATTTGTTGAAAATTACAACTAATGAACTAAATTATACGCCTGCAGCTAGATGCAAATTCTTACATTTGCAAAGAAAAATGACTTTGAAAAACTTTCTAATCACCTGGTTGACATTTTGTGTTTAGTTTATCGTTAAAACAAACTGAAAAGTTGCTTACAGTGATGTCAGGAACACAATTTAGCCAAATATTTAGTTACTTAAGCGTGCTCATGAAAGAGTTAATCATTAGGGTGCCAATGAAAAGGTAACTAATATTATTAATTTGCATTGTTGGGTTCAGTGTTGGATGTAATTAAATGAATTGCATTAAAGCAGTATTAAATTACCTTTCCACTGAATAAGTAAAATGAGAGATTACTTGTTATTCATTCATTCATTCATTTACTTTTTGGCTTAGTCCCTTTATTAATCAGGGGTCGCCACAGCGGAATGAATCGCCAATTTATCCAGCACATGTTTTATGCAGCAGATGCCCTTCCAGCCGCAACCCATCACTGGGAAACATCCACACACACACACACCCATTTAAAAAAAACATACACCACAGACAATTTAGTCAACCCAATTCACCTGTAGCGCATGTTTTTGGACTTGTGGGGGAAACCGGAGCACCCGGAGAAAACCCACGAGAACACGGAGAGAACACAAGGATTACTCGTCATTTAGGAAATTTTATTACAGTTACATGAAATACTCCATTCTAAAATACTGTGGATAAAATACAAAAGCTATGAATCAGTTCAGAGAAGCAGAGTATTGTTTGTACCTTTTAATACAAATAAATTTGCATAATAGGCAAGGCAAGGCAAGTTTATTTATATGGCACATTTCATACAGAGTGGCAATTCAAAGTGCTTTACATAAACAAGAATAAACAAGACAAGTTTAGGAACATAAAATGCAGACAATAAAAATAATTAAAAACAGATAAAAACAAATTAAAATGAGTTAAAATAGGTTATAAAAGAATGAAAAAGAAAACAAAAAACATAATAGTGCAATCTGTCGGACATAGCACAGTGCTCATACAGTAAAGGCACAGCTAAACAGATGTGCTCAATAGCTCATTCTTCAAATAAAGAATAGCTCATTCTTCAAATAAAGAAGAATTTTTTTTGTTAGATGACATGCGGAAGAAACAATGAATTGAGTTAAAAATATATGAAAAATAATATATGAAATATGGTGTCATTATTTTACGTTTTGTGTTTTTATACATATGCCAAACATTTCTTAATTGCTATTTTTTAAAGGCCCTGTTTGACTCTTTATATAGTTTAAAAACAGTATGTATTCTGTATGCTTTGATATTTACATGAATTTGAAGTAGTCTCGAGTCAAGTAATTAAATTACCAATTGAGTAATTAAGTTACTTCTTAAAAGCCCGGTTTAATGTAATAATCCAAAACTTCTTCATGTCACACTGTAAGATCTCGGTTGTCATATCATCAGACTGAACGACAATCAAGATGCACCAAACATGGACACATAACAAAATTCACCGGGAGTTTAATGTCGTCTATCTGTGACACTTTAACTATCCCCGTTCTGGCATCATACCTCAGTGCAAACGTAAACAAACTATCGGTAATTTTGCACGCGCATGCCTCAATAATACAACTACAACAGAAAAAACTGTTTTGACATTTCACTGTGGTGTTTTACATTTTTTGCACTGATTGTCATTAGATTCAGTGCTCCGGAGCACCTGGAGAAAACCCGCGCCAACACGGCGAAAGCATGCGAACTCCCCACAGAGATGCCAACTGGCCCAGTCGGGACTCAAACCAGTGACCTTCTTGCTGTGAGGCGACAGTACTAACAACTAAGCCACCATGCCACCCTCACAACAGATTAATTCAATAAGTATTTTATTTACTGATTTTTGTGAGTTAACCGAGTATTTCGTGTGCATTTATACATGCTCCCTGACAGCACAGCTTGACAAACTTCTTCTGCAGCTCATGGGATGCCAGTGTGGGAACGTGTCCTAGAGAAAGCGAGGGATCTCGGACCACCTGCTGCCCACTCGAAAGCCTCTCTACTTCATAACATAGGGCCAGGGAAAGGGCAGGCAAACTATACGCCATTTGGCACAGACTAGCTAAAGTGCACAGGCAGCTGAGGTATAATTGGATGTAATGAAGGCTAACTGAGGGAAAGCCAAGCTGGATTTCATGACCTTGGGAATTAGCACCACCCAAGATATGTGTGGGATGGACCATGAATCCGTCCCTCATTAAATCTATAATAAACATGGCCCGTGTTATCGGCATGTGCGAGACGACTGCTCGGCGGAATATTGATGTTGAAGATTACAGGAGGTGACTTTTGCGCATCTCGTAGCTATTTACAGCGAAACTGGATACAACTGGTGGCCTTGTTCCAGAAGAGTTCACTATTGGCTCTGGGGGAAAATGCGAAGATGATCTTTCATTGTCACCTTATCAATCATGACAATAAGAATTCTTGGGGTTACGGTGTAGGTGGTCGTTCTTTAGTTGCTAATATGGTGCGAACTCTAAAGATGAAAATGGCTTCTTACTCAGTGACAGCATTATTGTGCTGCTGCAGTTGCATGTTGGTATATATGAATTGATTTAATTTATAAATTTCAAACAGAAAAATCCTACATAAAAATTCCATTAAAAAAAATTAATTTCATCATGGTGGAATTAAAGCAGGATAAAGCACAAGCTTATTATTTTACCACTCCATTATTACACACATCATTCGTCTATTACTATAAACTTATTTCTTCTTTTACTTATCTCTTCTTTTGACTTGAGACAAATGAGCTTTACACGAGACATATTTTACCCTTCTGGCATCTTTGACATATTATATGTTTGATTCCATTTGTACTTTTATATTTTATAACATACACCCAAAAAATACATTGCAAACAGCCAATAATTAAAATTTCATCCTACCCTTCTTATTTTATTCTTTCAATCACCTCTATTCATCATTATATGTCTTTAATAATATATATTTATACAACTTTTTAAATTGATTAATATCCTAACATTGTTTGAGAATCTGTTTTTGACTGTTTCATAATTTCACACCACATACAGACAAACACGAACTTTTTAAAGTTACCCAAATCATTGAACTTAAGTATCTTCAATTTAAAAAATAAAGGATTTGTATGCTTCAAATACCCCACATTTTCTGTAAGTCTATTACTTTTTTCTGCATTATACATAAGCATCGGAAGTTAGATTTGTACTGTATGTATTGCTCCAAATTTCAACACAATAACTCATTCAGTATACGGTAACATAAGTGTGTTTTATAATACATACATTGATTAATTGTCCAGTATAAAAATATTGGTTTATACACTATTACTACAGTTTTCACTAATTATGATATAACATCACATTATTTATATCACATTATTTATTTGCAGTTTCCAACTAATTTTATGATCCAATTAAAAGCAATAGCATATCCTCGTTCTATAACTTCAAATTAAATTTTAAATCTATATTATGACTACTTATTAATTTCGTAAAAACATAACCTTTGCTTTACTCCTATTTAATGACCATTTGTTTACGTCAAACCACAGTTTAATTTATTAACTTCTGTTTTAATCAACTCCATAAGTTTTGATAAATTATTCCAGAAAAAAAGAGACTTGTATCATCCGCGAATAAAATAAATTTAAACAACTCTGACATCTTACACATATCATTAATTTAAATTATAAACAATATTGGACCTGAAACTGATCCTTGTGGTATGCCACAATTTACATTTAAATAGGAATATTTATGGTTAACAATTTCCTCAAACTGTTTATTATTAATGTTTTAAATAACTGCTTATTCCAATCCAAGGCTACTCCTCTAATACCACACCTTTCTGATTTCATCCACCATTAAATTATGATTTATTATATCAAATCTTTAAATCTATATAAAAAAAAAATCAGTTATCATTATTTTGGTTAACTTAGTGTTAAAAAGTGTTATAAATCTAATGTATACAGTCAGTCAGAATCATTAAAATGGTTTAAAAAAGAATTAAAACTTTTATTCTAGCCAAAATAAAACATATCAGACTTTCTTCAAAAGAAAAAAAAATATTATAGGAAATACTGTAACTTTAACTGTATGTATATATTTAATATTGTTTAATACATATTGGGTCACACTTTACAATACGGGTAATTATATTTAATGTATTTACCAACATGAACAAATGGTGAAATAAACATTTGATAAAATATTTATTGATGTTTGTTAACGTTTGTTCGTGAAAATACAGTTGCTCATTTTTAGATGCATTAATTAACAAACAGAGCCATTTGACTTTAATAATGTATTGGAAAATGTTGAATTATGGTGGTTAATAAATGCTGTACAAGCATTGCTCATTGTTTGTTCATGTTAGAAAATACATTAAGTAACAGTAACTACATGTATTGTATTGTGAAGTGTTGCCACATATTGTCCTGATACTCAGGTATGAGGGTCAAACCCAAAATGTCCTACTGTAATGTCTACGTCGAATAAAATATTTTTTGTTCATTCTTTTGGACATTTACACAGTAACAATTAAATAGGAAACTTATTCTGACTTTCTGACTTTTAATATATTGTAAATAAGATGTAATGAATTGCCATCAGACATCACAGAGCTAATATTTAGTTAATTAAAAGCTATGATGTTTTAAACAAATTTCAAAGCATATGTTTTTTTGTATTGCTTTCTATAGTTATGGTTTAATGTAAAATTCTTTTAATTGGTTTTGTTTTATTTTAATGTAAATGTGTTTTTTGTTTGTTGGTTTTTTGGCATTGGTTTTGATGATGATTTAATGTTAATTTGTCATTTAATTTGTTGGGCCCCAAGAGAATGAATAGCCACTACCGATGTATGAAAATAAATAAACAATAACAAACTTCTTGCCTACAACTGGGTAAAACCTAGTGGTCTGTAGTATAGTGACAAAAATATGTAGCTTTAAAATGGGTCTAAACTGCTAATCTATTTATATGTCATCAGATTAACTTTGCACTCTTATTGTATTGAATTAGAAAAACAACACATGAGGGTAAAATGTTAAAATGAGCTTCACATGTTAAAGGTGCAGTATGTAAGTTTGACACCTATTGGTTGAACTAGGTATTGCATTCCTGGTTCAAAACAAATGCAAGCCCAGGTTGCCAGATTGAGGAGCAAGTCTGATGATCAAGCCTAAAGGCTGATTTAAATCGGCTTCTAAATAAAAGCAACGGCGCGGGATAGAAGGAATATTTTCCATATTAAAGGGTCACGAAACACCAAAACACATTTTTTGAGCTGTTGACAGTCGTATATGTGTCCCACACTGCTAAAAACACTATTAGGACACCTATATTTCACTAAAAAGTGTAAATTGGTTGTTTTTGCGTTATTTCAAGCAAATTCGTACTTCCGGTTTGAAACGAATTTTTGAAGCTGCGTTACGGTCATGACATAATAGCATGTATTCCAGAGTGCAGACTGGGCGTCTGTGCCAGAGTGAGTCTTATTACGTCTTGCATTAATGCATGAGTAAGGCTTGGTTCAAACCAATCAGCGTGCTCTATTGTGCAACTTCATTAATATTCATTACTGTGTTTACACGACATAGACGCCACGTTGTGTTGGCAAAACAAGCGTGAAGTGTTGCTTTTATAGTTTGCTGCCGTTAAGTTTAATTTTCATTTTCTCTCTGTGAGAGCTCAGCTGGATCACGTGTGGATTAACAGTGTACGCGACGCTCGACAACAATAACTTACATGTCTAAGGAGGATTATTGTTTACCTGAGAGCTGTTCTCATCTGCAAACGCTGAGATCGGATTCGCTTGTAGTCTTCTCTTCATAAAGACGCGGCTCTAGTTGCTGGTGATTGTCCTGTCTCTACAGATTTGGTAAGTGAGCGACCAGTGCCCTTTGTTTATTCAGTTTGTTCGTATCGAACTAAGTTAACTATTGCACCGAGTGCAAACATGTTAGGACCACAACCAAACTTTAACCTCGTGTTGGGTTTTTAACCGCATTTTGTGACCGGAATAACACACGTGGCTTTCTGACGCTACCTGCCGTGTGCATCTAAGTTTCCGAAAAATGCTGAGGTTTTTTTCTCTCATTCGCCGTGCGGTATCAAACATTGCATGAAAAATACACGCTTAGAGCAGATCCTCGAATCAAATATCTCGTTTGTCGCGAGGGGCATGAATGAATTCCCTGAATGAAAGAGCCAAACTGCAGTTAAAGTCCACCATTTAATAATTTGGCAAATAATTCGATTACAGATGTCCATGTAGGTTAAACACCATCACTTTCTCCTGTGTGTGAGTATTTTGACTGAAACTCGCGCGTGCCCAAATAGACACTCCCACACCCTCCCACTTTAGTTCCTCCGACACTCCCCCTAAATAGAGCTGGACACGCCCACTTTTCTGAATTTTTCCAAAGTAGAGGTGTGAAAACACCCAGCTGAAACGAGGGGGTTTCATGGCCCTTTAAAAGGAGTTTTTGCTCTAACCAACACCTCGAATTCATATATTAGAAATGGTTTCTTGCAGCTGAACAACAGAAAACTGACAGTGATCACCTCAGGTACACCTCATGTGCTTTAATCAGTGCTAACAATGTGAGTTTGAATGCCATTTTACGTGATATTTATTGCCATCCTAATGAAAGCAGCAGCAGATACTGTAGTTCACCTCAGATCTTGAAAATAAAATAAAAACGTTTAAAATTGAACTTTAGAATTGACTCAAAAAACAACACATATCAGTGATTCATAATATAGCCTAAATATAATGTTAAAGAGGATTAATACATATTAAATAGATTCTAAACTTTACCATTTCATGAGCGAGTGCGTATTCTGTGCTTCTGAATGGCTATATTTATATCTGTGGTGTTTTGTCTGATGCAAACAGCCAAATGGCTTATCACTGCGAATCTAGTCACATAGCTTGTTGTTAGAACACAGAGATACAATGTAACCTGCTCACGTTTACGTTCGTAATATTTATATCATTTGCTAATTAATTACCTCATATGGTACTCTGAATCTGCATCTCATTTCGGAGTCTGCTACTGTCCACCAGAGGTTGCATTTCAGTAACAGATAAATGATTTGAGAGCATTTCTGTATGAATGAATGATATATGTTGTTTTTCGAAAAGGCAACATGGAGTTCTGAAATATGATGCTGTGTTCACACCAGACACGGAACGCGCAGGTAAATCGCGCTATTCGCACGTAAATTGCAGCGTGAACATTTGAGTTTACTCGCTTCATTCGCGCGTCAAACCCCGCTTCATTCGCGCGTCAAACCCCGCTTCATTCGCGCATCAAATTCACTTCAGAACAGACGCGGATTCGCGTGATGGGCAGGGCTTCTGTCTGCCCGGTGACTCTAGCTTCATTGCTAAATGGCTAACATGGATTTTATAAAGAAAATAACAGTGTTTATGTGCTTTATGAAGGCTGAAAAACAGCGTCGATACGTATAGGGTCATGTCTGAGTCCACTACTTCCTTTCAGAGGTGCATCCAGCTCTGTGAGCTCATAAACTCCTCCAGAAATTGAACCTGGATGACGGAGGCTTTTAGCGGTGCTTCTGACTGAGCCAAGCCCAGTTTGATGAACTGTGACACGCGATACGTCACAATCACTTCCCCACAAGAGCAAGCTCCTGATTGGTTAACGCGACGTGAATGTCCTCTAATGTTCAGATTTTCGAACTCGAGTGATTCGAGTCAAATTGACTTAACATGTAAATCACCCGCGCTTGACATGCAGTCCGCATCTGGTGTGAAAGCAGCATAAGAGATTAAGCTCCCATAATGAAATTCACAACCATAAATAAACGGAAAACCCTTGTGAGTCACAAAATACGAAAGCTGTTATTTACCAGATATTTTTACAGTGCATGAATGCATCCAAGTAAAATCAGAACATCCACCAGTCAAACCAACACTAACCAGCATAAACCAACACCAGTACTTTGTGCTAGCCTAAACTAGTCTTTCTAACAGAATGACAGGCCATCATTCAGCAAATGACTCTACATTTGATACTACAGACGTTTGCTTGTTTATAATGAGAGCGGCTGGACACTAGAGGAGCAGCCCTGTGGCATTTCTTTAGCTTATTTTCTGGACTGAAGCTGAAACTGCATGATTTTCAGAGTCTCTTGGGGACTGCTGGAGAAAACGGAGGGTAGTGGGTTAAGAGAAAAGGCCACCCATATGGAGAGCAGCTGATTTTCCTAGTGTTGTGTCCAATGTACACATACACCCCATACATATATATACATATGCAAACACACCCTCATAAATATACTTAGACATACATTCTTGGTCTCTATAGATTGTTAAAGACAAAGATATACAGTATGTGCGCAGACACACACACATACACACACACACACACACACACACACACACACGCACGCACAAGCAGACACACATATGTAGATACACTTTAAAACCCAAAAGTCAACTTTATCAAATAAAATGAGTGAAGTTAACTCAAAATGTACTAAAAGTTAAACTCAGTGTTGAAGGTAATAATAATAAGTTCAACTTAATAATAAGTTAATTAAATATGTCATTACTTCAACTTAAATGGAGTAAGTTCACAGTATTCATTAGGATTAGTTTTTGAACTCAAATGGTTTGGTGCAAGCAGTTTCCTCAAATGGTTTAAGTTAACTTAACTGTTTGGGTTTTAAAGTGTATATTTATATATATTTATACAACAGTTCTGTCAGGTTCTTGAATCGTATTGGCTGATAGCCGTTCAATATTCTGCAATAACAGCATTTGTACAGCCCCCTCACTCTTCTTTATTACTCCATCCACATACAGCGACAAGCAGAAGACACTTTACAGTTTGACAAATATAGCAGCTATTAAACAACATAATGTACTTTTAAGGCTTTTTTTTTAGTCGAGAATAGTTGGTTAGATTGCAATTACGTAGTTTATTTATAAGGGTAGTGCCTATTTCAAAATATTTATAGAGAGACAGCACATCGGCATCGATTAGCCAAAGATGGTTGATGTTGTCTATCCACAAGATGGCGCCAGGACCGCATGATAAGCCTTTGCTTAGAAGATTAAAACAGCGTGATTTCTAACTACACCTGATGAAATCATTGATAAACTGGTAAGTTTTATTTTAAGCTGATCGTTCTCTTTTGTAAAGCTTGCAACAATGCAGTTTATTTATAAGGACAGTGCCTATTTTAATACATGTACTTTCCTATCCCGGTTCTCAACAGTGTTATTCAGAGATTTTACCCCCAAACACCCCCTCTCCCCCGGTCTCCCGAAATTTCAGAGACAAACTTGGCAGGTATGCTGTTACAGTAAGTGATATTCTAAGTCGATCTCTCTCTTTTGTATGTTTAAGTACTGTATTTTTACTCGCATATAAGGATTGTGTGTTGTGTTGGCAAAAAGAAAGAAGAAATGCCCGCATGTGTTTTGCGCTGCTTTTTTCGGGGTTACTTATTGTGATATCCCACTTGCAACAGTGAAATTCTGTAGACTAACACTGTAAGAAGAGATCTTTTTAGACCGATAGCATTTCATGTCAAGTTCAGCCTTATCTTAAATTGTCGGCATAATCCCCTGTTTTGTCATCATTTTAGACAATACACTAGAAAATCATTCAAATACTAGCTCTCAAGTGATATTAGTGAATTAGTAATGGCTTCTGCTGTTCTTAAGTCAGATGCAGATGTGAATGAATGGTGGAAGAAAGTAGTTCCTAATACAAGAGTTTTTAGACTCTCTGTTTGATTTACTTTTTTATATACACGATTGTGCTATTAAACCGTTATATAAAAGCAATATCATACCTATAGCAGTGTGATATGGCTGTATATCAGCACTGGTAGGATGCTAAGGCACTCAGCCTACCACGCCTCCCACAATTATTATTAGGGGGTCAAGCGCGAAGCGCTGAAACCCTATTGTTTTTGTTAAGATTTTTAGGGGGTCAAGCGCGAAGCGCTGAAACCCTATTGTTTTTGTTAAGATTTTTATTATTATTATTATTATTATTATTATTATTATTATTATTATTTTTCTGCCCTAGTTTTTATTGGGCAGACCAAACCGTAAGGCCTAGAGAACTGAAACTTGGCCAGATGGTAGTACCCCGGTACACTAGACCCTGGCCAAAGATCAGCTTAATCGGACCATAGGTGGCGCTATACCGCAAAAAAACAACATTTTGCACATTTTTGGCCGCCATTTGTAAACCGTTTGTCGTAGAATCAAGTAATTTACATATTTGGAATCCTTGGGTCTGTGCAAACAAAAGTGGAGTGACTCAGATTTTCTCTATGACGCACCGTTTTCCCGCTACATCGCGATTTGTCCGAAACCTACTTTTGCGAACTAGTCCTAGGTTTTTCAACCAATCTAAACCAAACCAGCTCTCAAATGTTCTCTGGACACTGAATATCAATAATTATTGAAAAAAAGTTAAAATTTTTATTCTCATGCAAAACAATACGCAAAAATGTTCCATGCTAATTGAAGCTAAATGCTAATTGTAGCTATAACTTTTGAACTGAATGAGATATTATCACCAAACTTGGTACACACATGTGTAAGGTGAATTTGAGGTCACAGTGCAAAACCCGTGGATTTTGGCCACATGGTGGCGCTATAAAGCTTAAAAACATAAAAATTACTCTAACCTTACAATCATTAGTCCAATCAGCTTGAAATTTGGCAAGCAGTGTCTTTGATCAAGTTGTCATAACATACTATAAGGACATTGGCACATCTCAAAAAACATGGCCGCCATTGGCCAATTAGAATTGAGCAGCCATTTAACAAGGTTAACGATGAGTAATCAGAACGAAACTCACTGGGCATGTTTGACTCATGGTCCTAGAGGTCTGTAAGAATTTTGAAAGAAATCGGCCACTAGGGGGCGATTTTGTGTTTTTTGAGGGTGTAATTGATTGGTTATTACACACAGTTTTGCGCAACCACACAATTTACATATCATATGATAGGCCTGCTCATACCGAACAGTTTGACACTAAAACCACTGCTGTCAGTCACACCGTTCGTTAAATATGCATCAATTAATGAAAAACCTACTTTTGCAAACTAGTCCCTTGTTTTTCACTCAATCGCAACGAAACAAGTGTTGTTAGAATCTCTGGACTATCTAGATCAATAATTATTAAAAAAAAGTTGAACTTTTCACTTCTGATTGCTGTAACAGGCTCATTTACAAAAGGGGCGTGTCTACATGAACCTACATGCCTGTAAACCAATAAGGAAAAACCAAAACATTACAGAAATTGTCGAGCACATGTGGCATATCAATGTAAAGAAACATGCAAAATTTTGTGAAGATCGGGCATTAGGTGGCGCTATAATAGTGGAAATGGCATTAAAAACATGCTAAATTGGCTTAAAAATGCAGTAAATGTGCTTCATTTACACACTTTACCAATTTTAGTCTAAGCTTATCACTGAAATGATTTACATGTTAAACTTTTTGTCCATCTTGAATGTTTTAAAGGTCTCAAAAACACATATTTTCCATATTCTATCATTTTAGCCACTATAACACACTTTTAACTGTCACCTACCATTTCTAACCACTAGATGTCACCACAAGACCACTTATTTATTGTTCACAACATTTGCATACCTTTGTTTTTTAAGTTTAAAGTCAGGGAAATTGCATTTAGGATCATTTTGAATCACACTTTGACATGATGTAAACAGTGTTGTGCATTAAAAATCTAATTTAGTCCCATTTAACCTCTTCATAATAATTCTAATTGGCAATACTGGTTCTATGATTAAACACCTTGTTTTAAAACATGTAAAGAAAATCACAACTGTGTCTACAAGATGGCAGTAACACACCACTGATAGTTTATAGTTTATTTTACTGCTCTGTAGAAAAGAATGTAAAGTAATTGGCCATAGCATGAAACTCGTAGACATTGGCCACATGGTGGCGCTATACATTGTAAATTCACAGGCTTCCTGACTGCTATATAATCTTACCCTGCTAAACTGCTTGACCCCCGTCAATCGCCGCTTGCGGCTATATTTATTATTATTATTATTAT
Organism: Danio rerio; assembly: GCF_052040795.2. Taxonomy (NCBI): domain Eukaryota; kingdom Metazoa; phylum Chordata; class Actinopteri; order Cypriniformes; family Danionidae; genus Danio; species Danio rerio. The sequence continues at coordinate 15,882,919 of NC_141025.1, forward strand.
TATTATTATTTTTCTGCCCTAGTTTTTATTGGGCAGACCAAACCGTAAGGCCTAGAGAGCTCAAACTTGGCCAGATGGTAGTACCCCGGTACACTACATCCTGGCCAAAGATTAGCCAATTCAGACCATAGGTGGCGCTATGGCGCCCAAAACCATCATTTTAGACATTTTTGGCCGCCATTCGTACACAGTTTGTCGTAGACTCAAAAACTTTACATTTTTTGAATCCTTGGGTTAGCCCGAACAAAAGTGCACACCAGGTTTTTTTTGCTCTACGACGCATCGTTTTCCCGCTACATCGCGATTTGTCCGAAACCTACTTTTGCGAACTAGTCCTAGGTTTTTCACTCAATCTGAACCAAACCAGCTCTTAAATGTTCTCTGGATACTGAATGTCAATAATTATTGAAAAAAAATTTTTATTCTCGCGCGAAACAATGCTCAAAAATGTTCGATGCTAATTGAAGCTAAATGCTAATTGTAGTTATAACTTTTGAACGGAATGAGATATCATCACCAAACTTGGTACACATATGTGTAAGGTCAATTTGAGGTCACAGTGCAAAACCCGCGGATTTTAGCCACATGGTGGCGCTATTAAGCTTAAAAAACATAAAAATCACTCTAACCTTACAACCATTAGTCCAATCAGCTTGAAATTTGGCATGCAGTGTCTTTGGCCAAGTTGTCATAACATATTAAAAGGACATTGGCATATCTCAAAAAACATGGCCGCCATTAGCTAATTAAAATTGAGCAGCTATTAAACTAGGTTAACGATGAGTGATCAGAACGAAACTCACTGGGCATGTTCAAGTCATGGTCCTAGAGGTCTGTAAGAATTTTGAAAGAAATCGACCACTAGGGGGCGATTTTGTGTTTTTTGAGTGTGTAATTGATTGGTTATTACACACAGTTTTGCGCAACCACACAATATACATATCATATGATAGGCCTGCTCATACCGAACAGTTTGACACTAAAACCACTGCTGTCACTCACACCATTCGTTAAATATGCATCAATTAATGAAAAACCTACTTTTGCGAACTAGTCCCTTGTTTTTCACTCAATCGCAACGAAACAAGTGTTGTTAGAATCTCTGGACTATCTAGATCAATAATTATTAAAAAAAAGTTGAACTTTTCACTTCTGATAGCTGTAACAGGCTCATTTACAAAAGAGGCGTGTCTACATGAACCTACATGCCTGTAAACCAATAAGGAAAAACCAAAACATCACAGAAATTGATGAGCACATGTGGCATATCAATGTGAAGAAACATGCTAAATTTTGTGAAGATCGGGCAATAGGTGGCGCTATAATAGTGGAAATGGTCCTAAAAACATGTTAAATTGGCTTAAAAATGCAGTAAATGTGCTTCATTTACACACTTTACCAATTTTAGTCTAAGCTTATCACTGAAATGATTTACATGTTAAACTTTTTGTCCATCTTGGATGTTTTAAAGGTCTCAAAAACACATATTTTCAATATTCTATCATTTTAGCCACTATAACACACTTTTAACTGTCACCTACCATTTCTAACCACTAGATGTCACCACAAGACCACTTATTTATTGTTCATAACATTTGCATACCTTTGTTTTTTAAGTTTAAAGTCAGGGAAATTGCATTTAGGATAATTTTGAATCACACTTTGACATGATGTAAACAGTGTTGTGCATTAAAAATCTAATTTAGTCCCATTTAACCTCTTCATAATAATTCTAATTGGCAAAACTGGTTCTATGATTAAACACCTTGTTTTAAAACATATGTAAAGAAAAGCACAACTGTGTCTACTAGATGGCAGTAACACACCACTGATAGTTTATAGTTTATTTTACTGTTCTGTAAAAAAGAATGTAAAGTAATTGGCCATAGCATGAAACTCGTAGACATTGGCCACATGGTGGCGCTATACATTGTAAATTCACAGGCTTCCTGACTGCTATATAACCTTACCCTGCTAAACTGCTTGACCCCCGTCAATTGCCGCTTGCGGCTATATTTATTATTATTATTTATGTTTTTATTATTATTGTTGTTTTTATTATTATTATTATTATTATTATTATTATTGATGTTTTTATTATTATTGTTGTTTTTATTATTTTTTTATTATTATTATTATTATTATTATTATTATTATTATTATTATGCAAATGGCCAAAGTCTGACTCAGGAAAGTTGAATGTTATGGTCACTTTGTTATTTGCTTAAGCATAGATAATAGGCTACAGTTTTTAATTTAAAACTTGAACAAATTTCTTTTTTTCTAATGATATATGATGTAATACATTTATATTCTAAAAATAAGTATTTATTCATATTTCTTTGTTTAAAGAAATATTTTAGAAATAAGAAATATTTTGGTACATTAAAAAGTGTTGATATGTTGGCACAATAGCCCAGTGGTTAGCGCACCGACATATGGTGCAGTAGCATGTCAGGGCTTCCCGAGTCCGAATCCCGGCTCGAGGACATTTCCCAACTCTACCCCCCTCTCTCTCACCCACTTTGCTTCCTGTCTTATTACTGTCCTATCTAATAAAACAACACAATCTCATGGCAATTCGTAACTTTTTCATTTAGTGGCTAATTCGTACAAATTCGTACGATCTAACTCGTACATTTAAGTACGATTTGCGTATCCCCCAATGACAGTTGGGTTTAGGGGTGGGGTTAGGTGCCACGCCTCCTTTTTAAAATTGTACATTTTCTTATGACTGAACTCGTACGAATTAGCCACTAAACTGCCAAAACGTAAAATACTTACGCTTTCTCGTGAGATCAGGCTGAATAAAAAAGTAAATCTTAAAAAAAAGTCTTCAAACCAAATCTAGTTTTGATAACAACTCGACAAGCTAATCCAGCTAAAATGCCATAAAATGCAGTATTTAAATCTTATAAATAAATAAAAAAACAAGGCAAATAACTGCAAAAAGGTCTTTCTTTTTTGCACTTTTTTTACAATGTGTACTATACAAAACTATACTATACCACTATGCCAATGCAGAAAGATAAATACATAATATTGTTTCTTATGTTACTTCATCTTGTTGAAAGACTAATAACCCCCCCAAAGTAATTTTACAAAGTCTTTTTAATACTTAAGTGAAAGAAATCTGCCAATACAACACAACAAAAAATAGCAACAGCATTGTTCCTTAAGTAAATTCATTTAGTATTTTTGATATATTAACATGAATGACAAAAGTAAACACACAATATTGCAGCAAGACGAACACACAAAATTGTTTCTTAAGTAAATCCATCCTGATGAAAGATATTTAGACAATTTAATAGGAAGAAAATAACAAAAAGAGTAATAAAACGCCCAAAAAGTTTTTTTACACAGTCTTTTTAATACTTAACTGAAACAAATCTGCCAATGCAGCATAACAAAAAAACAACAAAAAAAAAAAAAAACTTGTAGGCAGCATTGTTCATCAAACGCAGAAAATTCATCTTGAGTTTTGGATAAACTAACATGAATGACAAAAATAAACACACAATATTGTTTCTTAAGTAAATTCATACTGTTCAATACAAAACAATAGCAATTTTTATGCAGCATTGTTCATCATACACAATGATTTTTTAAATATATCTTAACAAGAATGACAAAAATACAAAAAACACTAATCACAAGCTTTTTAACAAGTATTATTCGCAGTGCATAAGTCCAGCATATTGATGTAGCAGACAAGGAGGAGATTTTTTTATTGAACAGCCAAACCAAGCAATTCACAGGCCATAACTCCTTGTCTCAACGGTTCTTGTCTGACCATAAATCACTGGGATAAGGTGCCCCAGGGATCTCATTTATTTAGTTACGAATATCGCAACAGCACTGTCTACGCTTGTCCGTGTATTTGTAAGTGAGAACTACGAGCAAAGGCGGCAAATCCATGCATCACAGAAACGGCATGTGTTGTGTTGTATATATGCTGGTGGGTTCATTGCTTGCACAGTATAAACATATTGTGTCATGCTTCAGCTGAGCGCTGGGAACTATTAGCATCAGGCCCGATGTCAATCACACTTCCATGCTCTGTTTAAGAGGCCTGGAAGAAACACTGGCTTTGCACTCTGGAGAAGATGTTTTAATAATTATTCCTGACTGCGAAGGAACTTCACACGACCTGCATCCATGTTATTTCCAGAGCAAAAGGCAGGCGGACGGCTGCAGGCAGCACTCCGTCATCGGCTCAGAGCGTTTGATTGGCAGAGTCACTGTTTGGTTTGTGAGAAGGTCTTTCTACTGAAGGCTTTTGGTTTGATGCTCTGTCCCCCGTCATCAAAGAGCCTTTTAAAATGGGCTCCATCACTTTAATTGTGGAATTCGGCTTTGAGATTGAACATTTCCCTCAGCAATCGCCCCAAGCAAAGGCACATATTTACACTTACAGATGCATGGACAGAAATGCACAGACATGATGACTGCATGCATACACAAACAGGGCTGCATTTCATACCTTTCATTTCATATTCATTGGAAACAAAATCTATTATTTATGTCAAATTGAGTGTAAAATGAAGGCCTTAAGATTGATTTAAAGCAAAGCAATACATTCTAAAAATGCTGTGTTGTTGTAGCCCAATGGATGAAATCTAGACAAACTAAAAACCAAAAATTGACCCAAACCCAAACTGACCAAGCAAATTGATGAAGCATTGGGTCAAACATGAACAAGCCCAAGAGTTGGATTAAAATAATTCAATTCAATTAAATATTTACAAAATATTTGGATTTGTCCATATTTCACCAAATGTTGAGTTAACTTAAAACAACCAAGCTATTATCTGAGTGCAACTTTTCTACACATTGAGACATGGAGGCCTGTTTATAAAACACAAATAAAATACAATAAAATAATAAAATAAAAAATAATATAATAAAATAAATAAATATATAAATAAAATTAAACATGAAGAATACTCTAAATGATTTTCAAAATTTTAAATAGTATAAAAGTAATACAATTGGAAAACAAGTCTATTATTTTAGTCAGTTATAGCACTGGGCGATATTGGAAAAAATGTTTCTTGATGTCATGTTTCATATCATTTAATATATATAATTATTAATAATTTTTTATATTCAATACATTTAGGAATATTAGGATTTTTAACCACTTTAATGTACCAACATTACCAGGGCAAATAGTTTGTCAAAAACAAAAATATTTAAACAAAATATCTCATCCCTTTTAAATAAAATAAACATAAGTGTTAAAGAGACTCTTAAACTTGATAAATAATATGAAATATAAATAATAAGTGTGTGCAATAATAAAGCGTAAACACAGAACAATCAAAGCAAACTTTAAGGTAGATCAACACCTGCAAGTAATGATGTAATAATGATACAGTAAACCTTAAACTCTGTAAACAAAAGAAATTATGATAATCAAATCTGAGCTTTCAAGTAAAAGAACCAGCCATAATTATTCAAATACATACTGCAACTTTACAAATTGTGAAGTTGCATGACTACATTACTCCCTATGCTAAAAAAAATCTTTCAGATGGGGTGCTAGTGGCTGGGATGCACAAGAAAAGAAACCAAAAAGCCACTCTGGTGACATCCTTGCATGCTTTTTATTTACAATCTCTTCACTGCTATTATATGGTACTCATTTTCATGTGTGTTGTTATTCTGACCTGAAGTGACAAGTGCGAGAGCGTGATTTCCTTCACCATTCACATGAGCTTTGCGCTCGTGCTCCCCTGGCATCTCTCGTAACTAGGCAACCATCAAGCGTTTTCACAGAGGATGACAACAGGACAAATCATTGCTGCAGGTTCGATGCAAGTTTATGAAGAAAAGTAAAAAACGCTGCAGTGCCGGGTGTGCTGTGTTTGTCTCAGGTATTTAGTCTACCGCTATTACTGAAATGTGTATATTCCATACATACTGTGAAACAGATTGGTAAGTTCTACTTGCATGAATTGTGACGCGCTCACAGCAAAGTTCAGATGTTTTTTAACTACAGTAGGCGCGGCTGGAAATTTTTTTTAATCAATATTGGCAATGGCGTTCGGTCAAATTAATATCGATGTCGATTTTATTGGCCAGTCCTCTTCAGTTATTTTATTTATATATTATCTTAGTAAGTTTCGTCATTGACATAAATAGTTCCATAAGCAACCTTTAACATCAATAGAACCTAATAATTCCACAAATGTTTTTTTTTTTTTTTTTTTTAGTGGAAACCAGTCACAGGCACATTTATTTATCAAGAACGTTTTTTGTAACTATTAATGAAACATATTAATGAAAAAATGTCTATGAAAACACTAAACCACCATTAAATCATAAAAACAGGCTTGTATGGGCCTTCAAATGTTTTCAAAATCAGACAAAAACTTTAGTATTAAAATACCAAGAATGCTTTTACTTCTTTGTCATGTTGAAATACCAAATATAGCATGAACAGACCTTGAAAAAGAATATGACGTACTTCTCAAGATGAAGCAACTTTACATTGTTTCCAAAATCATTGTGCCAAAAGCTGAAATGACTAATGAGAGAAACTCGGACAAACCTGGCACATGAGTCTATAGATTGCATAAAAAATCCAATGCAATCGCACTTATTTCTACCATCCAAAATCCAAATCACGAGACAAAAAAGTCTTCGAAAGAGGACACCAAAGGCGCGGGTGATAATCTTACCATAGTTAGCACTTCTGCAGGAGTCCACACAGAAAGCTCCCCAAAGGAAGTGCCATATACAATCAGTTAAGCAGGCTGCTTCAGGCCAGTCTCAGAGGCATCGTATATGTTTCTCTTTGGTTGTGTAACACCACCCAGTGTGCTCTGCCCGTAACAAAAGATGCCTCAGGTTTAATGTTTCGGAAATCTTTATGGACACGACCCTTACGCTCAGGCCACTGGTAATTAATATTGTTGACAAAAGAGCTCATAATTTTTTCCCCGATGTTCTCTACATGTCTAACAGACCCAATTGGCTCCTGGAAGCCTGCGTGGACACAAGAAGAGGGCCTGACAGCGAGTTTCAGGCTGCACAGGGCGCTGCGTGATTGGTCCCCACAGAATTTATGATTAATGAGGCTGGGAAAAGAAGCAGGGGCCGCTGGGAAATGCTCGATTCTGTTTCACTCTACGAAGAGAGCCCGCTGAACTTTGTGTCAACAGTGGACGGAGAACAGCTCTGCTGGTTTGTGCTTGCTTAAAGGCCAAAAAACCAAACGAATCTATCTAAGACACAAACCTGCGATATTAAACTTGCACAAGATGAATGGCGAAAATATAAGCAGAGAATGTAGTGGTGAAAAAAAAAAAAGCCACTAAGTAATACGGCTGATTTTCTTTTGCGTTTACATTTAATTATTCTGGCAGATGCTTGAGTTGATAAAGTAAAAGGGGAGAGAGAGAGAGAGTGTGTGTTTGAGCAAAACACAATCTTTATTTTGATCTGCAAATAGGGCTGGATGATAAAATCAGTATCGGTATTTATTGACCCTACACCATTGTCAATAATGAAAAAAAAAGTTTGGTATGAATGTTAACGTATGAAGGCTACAATTTTATTAAAATGTGGGTGCTGAGTGTGCACCTTGGAAGCAATGTCTATACGCTTAAGGTGTTTGTCCTTTCTAATGAAATCAAGTGACATTTTCCAGGTACACCTAGTTGAAAAACATCAAAACTTTTCTGAATGCTGTGAGAGCACCATGATTAATGCAAGTAGAACTAATCAATCTGCTTCACACTTTGCATGGACTATACATGTTACAGTAATAACGGTAGACTAATTACCTCACAAACACAGCACATCTAAACACTGCAGTGTTTTTCACTTTCTCCATAAAATTGTATCAGAGCTGCAGCAATAGTTTGTTCATTTGCCATCCTCTGAGAGTATGGTTGATCGTTGCCTAGTTGCAGAAAAACAGCAGGGAAGGAAACCACACTTTTCACATGTGAGTTTTGGGTTATGTTATTATCACTTCAGGTCAGAATAACAACACATGCGAAAATTAGTGCCATGGATAGCAGTAGTGAAGAGATTGTAAATAAAAAGCATGCAAGGATGTCACCAGAGTAGCTTTTTGGTTTCTTTTCTTGTGCATCCCAGCCACTAGCACCCCATCTGAAAGATTATTTTAGCATAGTGATATTGTAGTCATCCAACTTCACAATTTGTAATGTTGCAGTATGTATTTGAATAATTATGGCTGATTCCTTTACTTGAAAGCTCAGATTTGATTATCATAATTGAAAATATTATAAAGAGTTTGAGGTTCACTGTATCATTTTCATTCACACCTTAGTGTACCAAAGCACCAACGTTTGCTTTGATTGTTTTTGTGTTTACACTTTACCATTGCACACACTTTGTAACATTTTATTGATCAAGTTTGAGTCTCTTTAACACTTATGTTTATCTTATTATAAAAAAGTATTTAGTTTAAATAATTTTGTTTTTGACTGTTACAACGATTTGCCTTAATGTAATGTTGGTTAATTAAAATAAAGTGGTTAAATAAATTAAAAAATCATATTATTCCTAAATGGATTGTTAAAAAATATTCAATAATTATCGATGATGAATGATATGAAACATGTTATTTGTTTTTGCAATTTCGCCAAGCCCATCTGCAAACTATTGATGACATTTCTTTTTTTTTTTTAAGGCATTAAGAGCATAAAATAACAAATGCTCAAAATAATAACCACAACATATGCCAAGTTTTCAGACGTGTTTATACTCATTTTTAGACAGCACAATACCAATTTTTCATTTTAGAATTATTATTTGGAGGAATTATTTTTAGTGGACCAAAACAGTTATCTGACCTTTATATGTAGAAAAAACAAATATTAACATTTTACAAAAAAAACATACTGTTTATAAGTTGCTCATTTTGTAAGTTGCTTTAGACAAACGACTAAATGTATATGTACTGTAATCAATAAATGTAGTATATCCAGAAACTGAGAATGGAGTCGCAGTCACACTAGAGATTAAGCATGGGAAAAGGGGCAGGTAACGGGCAGAAAAGGGGCACAATTAAACAAAATGATTAAATGTTAAAAAAAATGATTGCTCCATATTTTATTCAACTCAGGCTCATTACTGATACATACCCCTTTATACATTTCTGGAGATTGCAAAATACATGCCAAGAGGTACGTATTTTTGCAGTTTTTGTTTTTCGAGAATCCACCAGATGCCACTATGTGCGCCTTTTCAGATGTCAAATTTCTCTCGCGAGTGCCATTCCTGCCTGCTGTTTTTAAGTAAATTCACCGGAGGCTGCTGTTGACTGACTGACTGATTGACAGACCAATAGATACCCCTACCCACCCCTTTCCCTTAATCCACCTGATAGTGTTTTCAAAAGCACAGATTGACCTGATCAGCCCCTTCCCTAAACCCAACCGATGGGCTGCCTGATTTTGACCACGTTTTCAGATCTTTCCACATTCTTATCCTGTTATTTACTTGATTGTTTTTTATTTTGCTTAACTTGTTTTCTGGAACCGTTATTTGCCGAGCTCGAACCCCGTTGTCGTGGTCAACTCATCTCTGCATTTCACAGGTCAGAGTTTAACAAGCTTGAACTTTCGAACGCAATGACATGCAAACTTTTTAAACAAGTTGTTTTTCCGGTCTTCCACATTCGCTTGCATATGAATGGAAATCAATGGGGCGAAAAGTGCAGTGTGACCGTGGCTATAGGGGCCATTTAAGTAACAACTTTTTCAGCCAAAAATGAGAAACTTTTCTTTGTATTGCCTGTTTGTTCATCTATTGGCCTTTTTCGTAAATGTGTAAATTCCAATGCCATCTCACAGCAATTCGTAGCTTTTGAAAATAGTAACTAATAGTAACTAATTTATTTTGAATTTGTACAATCTCACTCGTACATTTTACATAACACAATTTGCTCACTCCCCAAATGAGGGGTATGCTTAGGGGTGAGCTTTGTGGACACGCCTCCTGTTAAAACTCGTACATTTTTATACGAAGAAATTCATGAATTTGTACAAATAAGCCAGTTTTCTGACAATACATAAAGATACGTTTACTCGTGAGATCATTTTGAAAACATTGTCAAGTAAACAAAACTTTTTTTAAACACAAAGGAAAAACTGTTTTTGTCTTTATCATTATCGTATAAAGATAGCCGTAGACAGAATAGTAACATTAAAATACACATATATATGAAGTTACAAACTTTTTGCACAACTTATGACAGCTTACACTCATATGAACTACACTTTTATTGCACTACATCAAAGTGTAAAAAAGTGGTTCTGGTTCACCAGCAGGGTCTTTTGGCCTTGTCAGGGGGGTTTCATTGGCCTCTGCCCATAGGTTCTGCTATGGGAGGCAGGCATCTGTCTGCCCTCACAGCCATTCACAACATCATGCTCCACTAGAAGCTTAACAAAAACATTGAGCGTGCTTTTTAAAGGCCAGACAGCCTCAAAATACATCCCACATCACAAAAATATAGTTTGGATTGCAGTATCTTTCCCTGTCTGACTGTCGCACCATCTGAAAACTGCTTTAAGGTTGAAATATGGGTCGGAATTAATGTTGTAGTAAATTTAAACATGACTTGAACTGTGTGCGTCTTTACATAGCAGATGTGTTCTCTGTGTTTACAGCACCCATTTTCTGGCTTTAACAAGCATTGTGATTATACACTTTTAAGTGCAACAGTCGGCTATAAAAGTAAAAACTCTAAAACATTTAAAAATTGTGAAAAATGGATAACTGATAAACCTTTAAAGACAGACTTGTTGGTGAGCTCTGAGGTTGGACATTAAATTGTGAATATATATAACTTTTGTTTGTTGAATCCAAGGGTAACTTTGCATTAGTTAAGTTTGAATTTATTAGTGGAACTCATCAAGAACTACATTACCCATAATACTTTTAAAACATTCCACCAAACAGAGCTGTATGATTGAGCAAGTGCAACAAGACTGATATTTAGCTCCACCCACTAACATGATGCAATCGAGTGTCTTTAAACAATATGAAATTGAAATAATTGTGTGCATACTGTATATACAGTGGTGTGAATAAGTGTTTGCCCCCTTACTGACTATTTTTTACATTGTTGTAACACTTTAATATTTAAATTTGTTTGATTTATCTGAAACATTAGTCACAGAAAACACAAGTAAACCCATCATGCAGGTATACAATGAAGGTTTATATTATTAGGGAAAAACAACATACAAAAATAAATAACCCTAAGTAAAAAACTGCCACACCTGTTCACAATCAAGAAATAACTAAACAGAACCTGTCTGACAAAGCGAAGTAGAGATCGCCAAATTCTATACATATATTTTAAAATATTATATGTAAAAAAAACTCACTGGTTTCTTGAACATGACAATGAGTTCACTGTACTCAAATAGCCTCCAGAGTCACCGGATCTTAATCCAATAGAGCACCTTTGGGATGGGGTGGAACAGGAGATTTGCATCATGGATGTGCAGCTGACAAATCTGCAGCAACTGCGTGATGCTGTCATGTCAACATGGACCAACATTTTTCACGAATATTTCCAGTACCTTGTTGAATTTATACCACAAAAGATTAAGGCAGTTCTGATGTCAAAGGGGGTCCAGCACGGTACAAGTAAGGTATACCTAATAAAGTGGCCGGTGAGTTTATTTATTAGTTTTTTTCTAAGATAAAGCAATTATGCATGTGCATTAATTTTAACAGTATATATATATATATATATATATATATATATATATATATATATATATATATATATATATATATATATATATATATATATAGAATGCCCAAAGTCCTGTTCTCTGGAAAAAGTTAAAGTTCACCAAAAATTTCAGATTTTGTATTCAGTTCTCACCTTCATGTTAAGTCTGTATTCATTTCATTCTTTAATTTTTTTATGTCACTGACATTCAGTTGTACTATTGTTTCTATTAACCATTTTAATTCAGATTTTTTCTTGTGTATGAAGCTGCACTGAGTGGCTAAAATTATTTTACACGTGTGTGTAAATGTGTAATTTTAAATGGAACTCATTATAATAACACATTGTGACCATATTAAAGTTTCAAAGCATGGAAATATGCACTAAAACAGTTCAATTGACGGAATCTTTTTTTTTCTTAATGTGTTTTCAGGCAGAAAAACTACAGAAGCATTAATACCACCCATTATTGTCTGGAGTCAGATTGTGTGCTCACTCAATGGATTGTGATGACACATTTAAAGCAGGATATTGTCTCACCCATTACCCTCTATTCATATTCACAGATGCAATTCTGGGCAATATTTATATCACCAACAGCATTAAATGCGACAACAATGGCTCAGCAAACGTCAGAAAAGCAGAGGTCAAAACCCGACAAAACCCCTGCGTGTCGGTTTGCTTGCACTGAATCAGTAATGGGTCACAGAGAGGGAAGAAAGAACAAGCAATTGTGTTTTATTTTTCGTCTCAGCTTCACAAACAGGGTTACTAACAAAGTGACCCATCTGAGCCACTTCCTTCCATTCTGATTGGCCTAATTGGGACCTGTTGACAGAGAGTCCCATCCGAGCAGGAACCGGCCAATCAGCTGCCGGCATCTGTCATCTCCACCACACCGGACTTCCAGCGGGAATAAATGCGCTTTCTGTCTCTGCGACCTTAATGACCTTCTTGGTTTATGAACGTTTTAATTGTCTTCAAAATCTCTAATATTGGGAGGATCACTGAGGAGAGTCTTTGGCTCTTCATACAGATATTAAATTTCTGCCCAAAATTTTAAGCTATTAAATAAATAATGAACTTAATGATAATAGAGTGTGGAGTTTAAACAAATGTGATTCAATATTTAAGGCAGAACATGAGCTATACATACTATTTAAAATGATTGATTTAAAGTTACAGTTATAGTTTTATAGCTATAGTACTTATAGTTATACTTTAAGATGTTAACCCGTTGTCTTAAAAGCGACAAGTTGTCTTAACTTAAAAATAATCATAATTTAAAAACTGTTAAGTTACCTTGCAGTGTAGTCAGAATTATTATCCCCATTTATTTATTTTATTTTTTTTTATATTTCCCAAATGACATTTGACAGAGCAAGGACATTTTCACAGTATGTCTGATAATATTTTTTTCTTCTAGAGAAAGTCTTATTTGATTTATTTCTGCAAGAATAAGTTTTTTTTTTTTTTATAAAAAATAATAAAAAAATTAAGGTCAAAATTATTAGCCCCTTTAAGCTATATTTGTTTTTAAAAGTCTACAAATCAAACCACTGTTATACAATGACTTGCCTAATTACTCTAACCTGCCTAGTTAACCTAATTAACCTAGCTACTGTAAGTCTTTAAATGTCACTTTAAGCTGTATAGAAGTGTCTTGAAAAATATCTAGTCAAATATTATTTACTGTCATCATGGCAAAGATAAAATAAATCAGTTATTAGAAATGATTTATTAAAACTATTATGATTAGAAATATGCTGAAAAAAATCTGCTCTCCGTTAAACAGAAATTGGGAAAAAAATAAACGGGGAATAATATCATGCTGGCAATCAAAAACAAAATGACATGATATCACAGGCGATTGTCTTCTTAGTGCACCTTAAAAGACATGAATGACACTCCTCAGAGCGTGAGAAGCATACAGTATATAGTACTTTAGGATCTACATAATTCTGTGAAATAAAGACATGCAGGTTAAGGAACCAGCATAGGAGGAAGTTGTCGTGGGCCTTGGTGCAGATAGTTTTTTAAATAGTGTATTTATTGATTGATCGGTAACAAGATAGAATAGACAGAGATAGATTGATCTGTGCAGCAGCTGTCGATGAGCTGTGTGCTGCAGATGCAGTCGGTGTGAAAGGCAAACGCCTGTGCACTGCTTCTGCTCTCCATACGCGTTGCTCACACACTGCTTGGCTTGCGGTGTGAAACACGCGTAAGCCAGCATTACTTTACTTTTTGAAGTAAGAATTAAATAAATTGACAGCTTAAATGGGGAGAACATTAAACATGACAAGAAAAATACTAATCTAGGTAATTTTGGTATTATTGAGCAAACATTGAAAATATATATGTTATATACAGTTAGTCAAAATTATTAGCCAAAATTATTTTATTCCTTTTTCAAATATTTCACAAATCAAGTTTAACAGAGCAAGACATTTTTCACAGTATGTCTGATAATATTTTTTCTTCTGGAGAAAGTCTTAGTTGTATAGTTTCTGCAAAAATGAAAGTATTTTTCTTTTTTTTGCAATTTTTAAAAAACATTTTAAGGTCAAAATTATTAGCTCCTTTAAGCTATTTTTGTTTTTGATAATCTACAGAACAAAGCATTGTTATACAATGACTTGACTAATTACCCTAACCTGCCTAGTTAACCTAATTAACCTAATTAAGACTTTAAATGTCATTTTAAGCTGTATAGAAGTGTCTTGGAAAATATCTAGTCAAATATTATTTACTGTCATCATGGCAAAGATAAAATAAATCAGTTATTAAAAATTAGTTATTAAAGCTATTATGTTTAGAAATCTGCTACAAAATACATATTTTCCATTAAACAGAAATTGGGGGGAATAATAATTCAGCTGTATAGAATTTTTGGTCCCACTTTATATTAAGTGTCCTTAACTACTATGTACTTGCTTAAAAAAAATAAATACAATGTACTTACTGTGTTTATGATGTATCTGAGAACACTTGTGGTGCTTTTGAGATAAAGGTTGGGTTATGAACAGGTTTGGTGGTGTGGGTAGGTTTAAGGGTGGGTTAAGGTGTAAGGGATGGTCAACAGTGTATTTACAAATGTAATTACAAAAGTTAATTACAGATGTAATTACATACTTGTATTTAATCAAGCATAAGTACACAGTAAATACATGTATTTACACAATAAGTACATAGTAACAAACTATTAATTCCTGTGTAAATACATATTAGTTAAGGCCACTTAATATAAAGTGGGACCGTTTTTTCCCCCTAAAGCATAAGTAATAAAAATAAGTATTAATTAACTACAACACACTTGAAACAATCTGAAATTGAAAGAAAAAAAACAAAAGATCAAAAGCTACGACTAAAACAACATAAACAGTTGAAAAGCTACACTGCAGTGTGCAAATGTATCATCTAATTGAATTCGTATTTTGATTTAGTTCATTACCCAGAGCCCCTGTCAGGTTAGAGGCAGATCTATCTGTTCTCTTTGACTCCCATTGACCCGAAGAGAGCAGTGCTGTTAAAAGCAGAGACTTCAGAGAGGCCATGCGGGGCAGCTGCGGGCAGACCCTGTTTGGCTCTTTGTGTGCCTTACTGAGCCCTGCTGTCTTCAGTGTCCATGTCCACACAAAAGAGCCCTAACAGGAGCTGTCAGCGGGCCACACCGCAGCGAGGATGCTGAGCACGGCCTCCGTAGATCCCTTCAGCCTGTGTTTGAACAGACCTCGATACTGTTAAAATTGCTGTTGTTTAGTCTTCGCTTTTATCTGCAGCTTTGAGTCTGTTTGCCCACTTTTGAATCAGACGCTGCAGTGGTGGGCACAAACAAACAGAAAGAAAGAACGACCTAAAGATAAAAAAGTGGCAAGGTGTCCAGCGGGCTGCCACACTTTGCACCTGAGGTTTGGATCAATACAGTCAAGTGATGACATGTCAATTTGGAGGAAGAAAAAAGACACAGCGTTTGTTCAATGGTGGTGGTGAGAGATGCCGGCAGGTGAATTGTTCACGAGCGGATACAGTGTATCAACACCTTGCTTTTAACTGTTGCCTGCTTTATAGTCACTAAACACCACGGGCACTATCGTGATCTTTTACTTGCGTGTACGTGATGTTTGACCACCGATAATGTAAGATGATACTCTATTTGTTTCTTTTTTTTTTCTCTTTGGCCTTTGGTTTGTTGTTTTAAAAAGAATGCAATGTTTATAAGCTATTGTAAAGTACACAACACCAAAGACCAGCTGCTGTTCTGTTATTTAATGTTTGATACATTGATACACGTTGGATGGTACTGTATATACTGTTATGGAATAAATTGCCAACTGCAACAGATTTTTTAAATTCTATATATAAGGCAACATCTAAATAAGTGAGCGTGGTTAAAATAGTGAAATAGTTATAATTAGTTATAATTATAATAGTTATAAATATATAATTTATATAATTATATAAATAAAGTATGCAATCTGCACTCCAAAATAAAAGTACAAAGCCTGTTATGGGGTGGTTCTCCCTAAGAGGTTCAAAGAAAACATTTATTACTATGGACTTTTTAGATATAACATTTTTTTTAAAGGAATACATTTTATGTAGTCATGTAGATGTTTTGACAGCTAATATGACGATGGTTTGATGGTTCGCAAAAGTTGACACCTTTACCGATATCAAAATGCTTTTCTAATGCAAAATTTATTTAAACAGCCAGTTATTCCTTACACTGATTAAGAAACTTGAATAGGCCTAGGCTACTTTAATCAAGAAAATTCAGTCCTAAAATTAAATATATTGCTAAATACTCATGACACATGAAAGTGTAAAGCCTGCAGCCCACAACAAATGCGAAAAGTTATTGCATGTCATATTTAACAAACAATTTACTACGAATTTTATGTAATTTTGCTTTACTTGGATAACTGAATATTAATCAGATGATGTCATTACGCCGTCAGCCAATCGTTGCATTGCTGATCACGATTTCGAGTATCGGTAGATCTGTCACTTACAACATGCGCAGAGATCTCCAATTAGTTCATCCAGACATTTTAATCTGATTCTTAAACTTATTTGAAAAACCAAATTAGCCAGAGATCAGTTATTAAGATTAAAACATCCTGAATCTGCCAAATCATCTTAGATCTTTTGAGCGAGGTACGAAAAATGAACCCCTAATAAATAACAGCAAAAACACAACAATTATTGCCAACAGTTCAGTCAAAAGGAGTTAGTGGCAAAAATGCAATAGTGTGCGTCCATCCTATACCTACTAATTACAAAAGCCATTTTAATGTCTAGCATTTAAATGTTTTTATAATAAAAAATGTTTTCTTAAATAACTGCCTAATTTAAATGATTTTATCACAAAATATTTCATTAGTTTGAAATAAAATGTTCATAACACACCCATACAACTACATTTTAACTGTTGTCTCCTTATACTCTTATTAGATGCACACAATGCTGCTGCTCGGTTATTATTTCATGTTTAATACAATTTGATACATTAGATGTCGGTTCCTCTTTAGTGTGTACATTGAAAATGACCATTGTAAATGTAACATTTAATCATGTTACTAACCATATGGCATATTTAAAAGATTAGGAGAGTAAAAAGAGATAAATAAACAACATATATGAATATAATTTCACTGGATGAATACAAGAAAAAATATATTACAATATAAGAAGAGAAATAAGCGTGATATTTACAAATATACCAAAATGGAACAGCAAACACAAGGATAAAACCCAATGTTTGCAAGTGGATACAGTGCATCAACACCTTCCTTTTAACTGTTGGCTCCTTTTTATTCATTTTATGCCATGGGCATGATCTGTTTTCTTGCACGTACGTAATGTTTGACCACCGATAATGTAAAGTGATACTCTTTTTTTTGTCCTTTTGGCCTTTGGTTTATTGTTTTAAAAAGAATGCAATGTTTCTGAGTTATTGCAAGGCACACAATGCCAAAGGCCAGCTGCTGCGCTGTTATTATTTGATGTTTGATACATTCAATCATGTTACTAAGAAACAGAAACACGTCGTCTGCAGGAACAAAAAGCAGCTGTTTGGCACATCGATTCACAAGTGGAGGCCATTTGAAGTTGTGCTAGACAGGTGTTGGTTTGGTTAAACCTGAACAATATCGCCCTTAACCTCAATGGCTTTGTGACTCAATACTAATCATCCATATGTGCATTTTATATGACGTGCACTGTGCATTTCATATGCAATGTGGGTTTGGATTTAAACTGAATGGTTTGTTACTTTGAATGACTTGAAGGTTATATTAATGATGTTGAAGCCTTGAGGGTAATGCTACAGTAAATAGTGTTTTACACACTATATACAGTTAAAGTCGAAATTATTAGCCCCCCTTTCAATTTTTTTTCATTTTTAAATATTTCCCCAATGATGTTTAACAGAGCAAAGGCATTTTCACAGTATGTCTGATAATATTTTTTTCTTCTAGAGAAAGTCTTATTTGTTTTGTTTCGGCTAGAATAAAAGCAGTTTTTAATTTTTTACAAGCTAAGTTAAGGTCAAAATTATTGTTTGCCCTTTTAAGCTATATTGGTTTTTGATAGTCTACAGAACAAACCCGTTATACAATAACCTGCCTAATTACCCTAACCTGCCAGGTTAACCTAATTAACCCTGTTAAGCCATTAAATGTCACTTTAAGCTGTATAAAAGTGTCTTGTAAAATATTATTTACTGTCATTAAGGCAAAGATAAAATAAATCAATTATTAGAAATGAGTTATTAAAACTATTATGTTTAGAAATGTGTTGGGAAAAAAATCTGTTCTCCGTTAAACAGAAACCAGGGAAAAATAACCAGGGGGGCTAATAATTCTGACTTATATATATAGTTGGAGAAATAAGTATCTTAATTTGTCACCATTTTTTCAGAAAATATATTTCAAAAGGTGTTGTTGACTAAAAAATTTCAGCAGATGTTGGTAACAACCAAATAAATCCATATATGCATAGAAAACAACATTAATTAGTTTACAAACAGTCCAATAATTTTCATGACGAACAAGTTTCTACTGACGAAAACTAGACGAAAACTAAATAAAAAAGTGATGATGACGAAAACTACAATAAAAATATTACTGACAAACTTAATATACTGACATTTTCATTGACTAATATAAATGAGATGAGAATGTGATTGGGGGACGTTTTTTGGAAAATATCCAATCAGAATTTATTTTGGTGTGTGACACGACGCACACATGCACATTTGAAAAGTAACTGCTCCACGGTAGACACAGGATACGATTACAGCATCTTCCTTAGGGGCGTCTGTTAGATTAAACTGCAATGAAATGGCAACAGCTGAGAGAAAAAGAAGATTCAGGTTTAATGTCAAGACAAATACAACATTATGATGTATTTGATTTCGCAAACAACATAACGAAACTGCCTTAAAATGACGCACACTTTTATTTTTTACCGACATCTTCGCATTAAAATTTCTCTATGCGAATTACCACCATTCTGTACCTGCCAACACTCCCATATTTCCCACAAGTCTCCCTTATTTCGGACTCATCTCCCGCCACCCTCCCGTTTTGTTTTTTCTCCTGGAAAACTCCCATAATTCCAAAAAAACTTATTAAATTGTCAACTTAAACTAGACTAAAACTAAAATGATTCAGAAGACTAAAATATGACTAAAACTAAAATGTAGGCGACGCAGTGGAGCAGTAGGTAGTGCTGTCGCCTCACAGCAAGAAAGTCGCTGGTTCAAGCCTCGGCTGGGTGGATTGGCTATTCTATGTTGAGTTTGTATGTTCTCTCAGCGTTCGCGTGTTTTACCTCCGGGTGCTCCTGTTCCCCCCACAGTACAATGACATGTGGTACAGGTAAATTGGGTAGGCTAAATTGCCCAGAGTGTATGAGTGTGAGTGAATGTGTATGGAAGTTTCCCAGAGATGAGTTGCGACTGGAAGGGCATCTGCTGCGTAAAACATATGCTGAATAAGTTGGCGGTTCATTTCGCTGTGGGGACCCCAGATTAATAAAGGGACTAAGCGGAAAAGAAAAATTGAATGAATGAATGAATAAAACTAAAATGTAATTTTAGTCAAGAGACCAAGACTAACTAAAACTAAATTTGCTGTCAAAATGAAAACTGTTTACAGAGTAAGTTATGTGTAATGAAATGAAATGACACCGGAAAAAAGGATTGTACAAATAAAGAAAGGGAGGTGTAGAAAGGCAGTGAAAGATACAATAATCCAAAACACAGACAAGGAAACTCTCAAATGCTTTCAGAAAAAAAATAAAAAAATAGATCAAGCTGTAGAATGGCCCAGCCAATCACCTCACTCAAATCCAATAGTAAATACAAATTAAAGATTATATTTGATCGATGAGACCTACAGAACCATTAAGATTTTTACACTCTGTTGAAATCTGTGAACAAATCACACCTGAGCAATGCATGTGACTTCATTCCCCACAGAAGAGTTGTCTTTAAGCTGTGATCAACCAAAAAAAGCCTATTATATAAAGTAATACATTTCAGTAGTTAGTTTCTAGTGTCATTTCATTGTTATTACACAACATTTTTTTCAGATTTGATCGTTTTGTTATATTTTTATGCTTGCATTGTTTCGGTTTTTACCAAAAATCTGGTTCAATTCAGTGTCAACAGCTCCTTTAGAAGTATTATTCCCAGAAAAAAAAAAAAAAAAAACATAAGATCAATTTATTTATCCCACTGTATTTGCAGTATAATTATTAACTGCAACTCTGGCCAACAGATGGCACTGATGACTAAATTGGTGCACTGTCTTTGAAAGGTGAGATATGTGTTGGCTGGAATTGTTTTGGAATGCAAAAGAAGCACTTCTGGATTTATGCATATACTCATACACTCAGAAACTGACTTGACTACCTGAGGTAATTTAATACAATCAGCTGTTGGGAGTGTGGCATAATGGTGTGTATCATGTCAGTTCATATGCGGACTGTGTCATGTTTATTTTTATTGAAAATGGACAAAAGGGCACAATCCCATAGATGATATATACACTTTTTTTTTTCAATTGTTATGGTACTGATTGTTAGTGTAATGGTGTAAGCAGTGTTGGGGGATGATACTTTAGAAAGTAATGCATTACAATATTGAGTTACTCCACAAAAAAGTAACCAGTTGCCTTACTTAGTTACTTTTTATGGTAAGTAATGTGTTACGTTACGTTTGAGTTACTTTTGCGTTACTTTTTTCTGACCTGGCTGAGACTTCATCTCTTTCAGGTTGCAGGGTTTTATTTTTTTATTTTTTTTAATAGAGGAGATCTGCAATAAACGGCACACTGTATAACTGTACGTTTAAAAAAACACACACATAAAAAATGTATGTAGGATAATGTTATCTTCAGAGAGCTTCCTGACCCCAGAGCTATACATACCGTATATACAGATTAACGAAAGTTTAAAGGGCCATGAAACCCCCGTCTCTCAGCAGAGTGTTTTCACACCTCTAGTTTGAAAAAAAGTCAGTAATGTGGGTGAGTTCAACTTCATTTAGGTGGGAGTGTCGAGTGGCGAAAGAGGAAAGGGTTTGCATGAAAAAGGGAGTTTCAGTTCGAGCATGTGCTGATTTTCACAGAGGAAAAACAACAAACAGACGCAGGAAAGAAAGATAGTCAGTAATCGTATTATTTTTCAAATTCTTAATATGTCGACTTTAACTGCAGTTTGGCACTTTCATTTTCATTCAGGAACATTTCATCCATGCCCCCATGACAAACGAGATATTGGATGTGAGGAACTGCTGGAAGAGTGTAGTTTTAACGTAATGTTTAATACCGCACGCCATATGGGAGAAAAAAAAAAACCCTGTGCATTTCTCGGTAACTTAGATGCACTACTCTGTCACAAAATGCGGCAAAAGTCCTACACGATGGCAATAGTTTGATTAAGGTGTTTATAAAACACTTCTAAATTTCTTTTCAAACTAGAAGAACGAATTTGCTTGAAATAACACAAAAACAACCAATTGTCCCTTTTTTGTGAAATTTAGGAGGGATCCCAGGGTGAGAAGGGTGCGCGACTTATTTGAGGACCGGGAGGCAGACGCGTTTGCGGGCGTTATTCCACAAATGTATAGAGTCTCCCGGAACTTTTTAGGTTGTCTGAATATCACGTTTAACAACTATAGTGAGACGCGATTCGGCGGTACATTCTTGATAAACTGTCTAACGTGCACTGCTCTCTGTCTGGAGCTCAGAGGAGCGCATGACAGCGTGTGGCTGTGTGTGTGTGGCTGTGTGTGTGCGTGTGTGTGAGAGAGTGTGTGGTCACATGATGTGCATTTTCAGTGCACACTAAGATTTATTAGTGTAAACAGGGTCTGAGTGTGTATTTTTCGCAAGCGGGTTTGCAACTGAGGCGGGGTGGAGGATCGGCGACGCCGGCTCAGCATCATGTTGTCTATTGGTCATCGCCGATGGAATCGTCTACCGGCCCAACCCTAGCTGCCAAAGTATAAAATTCTACTTAAGTTTACTTTTAGTTGTATCTAAATATTGTGCAATCTGAGATCACATTTCCTGAAACAACTACCATTTTAAATAATTAAATTGTGAAAAATATCCTTACCTTGAAATAAAATGGTCATAACACACAACTACAACTTCCTTTTAACGGTTGATTCTTAATAAAACTTTATTTAAATGATCTATTTGAATAATAATAGACTGTCTGCATAATATCTGTGGATACTGGTTCTTCAACAGACATTTAACTGACTATAAGAAACTTTGCAAGTACATGTCAACTTACACTAACCCTAACAGTTTACTTATAATCTCCTGAGAATAATTTAGCATGTAGATGCAATGTAACTTAAATTCAACACATGCACCATTAAAATAAAGGGTGACCTGACTCTCCTATTATTTGATGTTTGATACAATTTGATACATTAGATGTGTGTTACTCTTCAGTGTGTAAATGGTAAAGGACCATGTGTAAATGTAACATTTAAACAAGTTATCAATCATATGGCATATTCAAAGTTGTTTTACATTCAATAAAGGTGTTTCCACGTTCCCATGTTCTACTTAGTGAAACCACCGTTTACTTTTAGTTGTCTCTACAGATTAAAGTGCAATCTGAGATCACATTTGAACTCAAAACAATTACACAATTTTCAGAACAGAGAAACATGAAGGTACAGGTTTACCCAGAAATGCTTCAGAATTCCAAAATGTGTTGTCACCATCAGCAGGGTGACGGGCCATGCTAAAACCTGGATGAGCATGCTTCTTTCAGATATTTATCTGTCTGCCATTACTAAAAGAGAAAGGCAGAGAGAGAAAAGGAGTTAAGCTGTTACTATTCAATTAGTGTGACTCATTTTGAAGGGTTTCTCGACTTTACCTTCCCTCCTTCACACTTTGACAGTGTAGACAAAGACTGCTAAACCCTTCGTTCTTCCCACGCACATTAAGAGACCTCGGAAGATCATGTTGTCAGACAGCGATTTCATAAAGATTTCCCCAGACTCAGTCGGGTGTATCGAAAAATGTGTGTTCAGGCAAGAACTAAAGAGACTATTATTAAAGATATTTGTCAAAAAAAACATTTGTAAACTGAAATAAAAAAATAATAATTTTATAACATATGAAAAAAAAAACTAAATACAAATAACAATAAATGATTTAACCATTACTTCATCTGTCAAAACTATTTGTTCATATTTAATATAAAGGATTTTTTCTGGTCATTTTAAGCAGTCACCCATAAGGTTTAATTCATGTATTTACTAACATGAACTAATTATGAACAGCTTTATTTTCATTAACTAACGTTAAGTAATATTAGTGGCGAAACAGTGGCTCAGTGGTGAGCGCTGTCACGAAAAAGGTCCCTGGTTCGAGCCCTGGTTGGGTCAGTTGGCATTTCTGAGTGAAGTTTTGTATGTTCTCCCCGTGTTGGTATGGGTTTCCTCCGGGTGCTCCAGTTTCCCCCACTGTCCAAAGACATGTGCTATAGGTGTAATGACAAAGCTAAAATTGGCCAAAGTGGATGTGTGTAAATGCGAGTGTATGGGTGTTTCCCAGTGCTGGGTTGCAGCCGAAAGGGCATGCGCTGTGTAAAACATATGCTGGATAAGTTGACTGTTCATTCCGCTGTGGCGACCCCTGATAAATAAAGGGACTAAGCCGAAGGAAATGATGAATGAATAACTATATCAAGAAAAACTGTAATGAATGCATACCTCATTGTTTGTTCATGTTAGTAAATTCATCAACTAACATTAACTAATACAACCTTTTTCTAGAGTGTTACTTTTTATCTTTATACGTTTTAAGAAACACTCCACTTTTTTGGAAATAGCCACATTTAACAACTCTCCTAGAGTTATACAGGTGAGTTTTACCATTTTGAATCAATTCATCCAATCTCCGTGTCTGGTGGGAGCATTTATAGCTTAGCTTAGCATAAATCATTAAGATGGATTAGACCATTAGCATCTTGCTCAAAATTTCTAATAAAAAAAATTTCCATCATTTTCCAATTTAAACGTTGGCCTTTTCTGTATTTATATCATATACTATGGATGTACTACTGTTCCTTTAAGTTCTATTTGGATGGAGTTTAGTTCATGCAGTTCAATCTTTTTTTCCTAAAAATGTTTATACTATTTATATCCCTATATGCTACGATAAGTCAACGTGGCCGCCGTCTATTATAATGTCCCTGTATCAAATTTACACTGATTTCTTTAACTAAACTTTGCATTTGGGCATAATCCAGCGCAGCTCTTTGACAATGAGCAAAACTCTGCTTCCTTTCTATGTAGTATTGAATGAACCCTACATGTAACGTTAGCATGTTCCACTTTCCTTTTCTATTTTAAAGAAGAGAAAGGAAAACAATGCATCAGTGCTTGAATTGACTCTAAAATGTTTTTGCGTTTTTTTTCTGGATGGATTAATTAATACGCATAGGACTCAGCGTGCAAGGTTTGTGAACGTGACGAATTTACTGGACGTGAAAACGAAAAAAACATTTAGGATTTTAGTGTGCAAAGACCTTAACCGCTAAACTGTGCAAACATTAAACTTTTCTTTGTTCACTAGACGTGTATTTTATAACTCAAACTGGAACTAAGTAGAGCACTACATATGAAATATGTATTAAAAATGATAAAAACCTCAATTAAAACTAAGTAAAACTATCATTGAACTAACTAAAATGAAATTAAAATTGATAGCAAATAATACTGAAATAAAACAAATAATACTGAAATAAAACCAGGATATGCTTAATTTCCTCACCCCAAAACCCCACAATAAAAGCCAGTAACAGTTGCAAGTACACTGACAGCAGATGGACAGACTAGGCTTGATCCATTTCTAGAGCTCTTTGAAAGAAGCCAGAAACAATCCTCTCACTGAGGAACGCAGACAGGGCCACTCTGTCCTTGCCTGGATTCAATGTGTCTGCTGAACCCAAACCTGGCCAAGTTTAAGAGAGGTATTAGGCCATGTCAAAACAAATTACCCTGACTACTGTGCTCTAAATGGCTTTCGGGTTTTCATGGAGTCATTCAAAGTGACAGGCAAAGAGCCAGTGTGTATTGCTCTGCTGCTCAAGAACCCAGAGTGCAGGGCCGGCCTGTGGGTATACTGAGGTTACCTGTGACATAAAAATCGCCAAAACCTCCATTCTATTTTAAATGGGGTTTAGAAAACAAGCTGTGTTTAAAGTCAACTTATACACTACGTTGCTTGGCAACAGCAAAAAGAAAGTGTGCATTTACAGCAGGTGGAGCCTAAAACTATATAATAAATAATAACTTAAAAAGTAATAAAAATAATAAAAAAGTACATATAAAAAGTAAAAAATATCCACACATCAAAAGTACAGTAGTATTGTACATTTTAGGTTTTGCTCTTTAAATTAATAATATATGATAAACTAAAACTAAATAAAATAACAAAAGATGATCAGAACCATTTCTTCATCTGTCAAACTATGGTTAACAGTATATCATTTCATTTTCAATAAAAGTCTTTTTGTTATTTTTATCTTTATACCTCTAAAGAAACACTTCACTTTTTGGGAAACAGGCACGTTTTACAACTCCCTGCTGTGTTTAAAGTCAATTTTATGTACAACCAAAGAGGTTAGAATCACTAAGAGGCGACAGTCAATAGAACGTTCCTTTGCAACAGCAGCGCCCAGCAACAGCCCCAGATTCCACCATTTTGAAGTGAAAGCAATCGGCTGTCCATTGGATCTTATTGCTGTCGCGATGGCAAGCAGCTGCTTCGCTTATTTATTTATTTAAAAAGCACATTAAAGCTGAGATACAACCTGAAAAACGACAATACAACACTTACTGTCAAAATCATCAGCACTTTTAATGGTTTATTTTACAGACTTATAATATGCTGTTGTTCTATTGGAATCTTCATTCCAAAATGCCAGCCGCACCATCAAGTGGCTGTTTTCCAAATCACACTAGAGTGTCGCCTCTTGGTGATTCTATGCTTTTTGGTAAAACTGTGCATGCACTTTGTTGCCTGGCAGCAGCAAAACCAAACTGTACAATTACAGCAGGTGTAGCCTAATGCTGCGTTCACACCAAATGCGGATGAAGAAAGTGATTCAACATGTTAAGACAATGCCAAGACGCAAATAGACATCCTGTGGGGCCAATGATGCGGTTCTCGCATTGAAGCGAGTTGAGCGTTTTGCCTGTTTGACACATTTAACGCACGATATACTCGAGCAAACATTCAGCAAACATTCGCACCACGTTAACCAATCAGAAGCTCAAAATATGTGAACTCAAAATGTTCACGCATCTATTTACGCTTGAATCGCGGAATTTATTTGTGCGTTCTGCATCTGCTGTGACCAAAGCATAAAGGGCCGTTCACACCGAACACGCTTTTCCATTCTGAAAGAGAAAAAAGAAATGCTGTGCACTTTTTATGTTGCTAGGCAAAGACAGCTGTTTATTGTGTGTAGTTGATTTGGATATAATTAAAAATTTTAATAATATTTAGATTTTTTCAAGATTTGTGAAGTCATACATCTCTGGATAACTCAAAATAGTAACCACTAGACTCTCCTCTATCTTCAAAAGTCTCAGAAGTCATTTGGATAACACAAACACTGTTGTCACCTCAACAGAAACCACGCAACTGCTATTTGATAGGAAAAAGATGCGAGTGACGCAGTTCACTTTTTTTCAACTGCAATCGCACAGTGTGCAACGGCGAAAATCCAAGTGACAGCAGGCGGTTAAAACGCAAAACACTCACGGCCATTAGGGACCGATCACACGGAATGTGCTTTTAGGTTCCAAAAACGCGAATCGCACCCCACTGCCTTTTGCGTTAACAAGAAAAAAAGATGTCGCTAGCCAACAACTGAATCAGCTGTGTATTGTCAGCTAATGTTGTTATTGATGTTGTTATATTTTTAATATTCAACAATATTATGATATTCAAGATTTGTGAAGTCCTACAGCTCTGGATGACTCAAAACCACGACCGCTAATCTCTCCTCCATCTTTAAAAGTCTCAGTAGTTGTCTTGACAACACAAACACCTTAATGGAAACCTCGCTTTCATTTGATTGGTAAATAAAAAAGGCGTGACTGATGTAACTTGCTTTTTCCACTCAGAGTTGACTTTTTTAGACTGCAAAAAGCGCATTTGGTGTGATCGGCCCCTAAAACAAAATAAAACACACACATATATACTGTATATATATATATATATATATATATATATATATATATATATATATATATATATATATATATATATAAAAGGAAAAAATATTTACTTAGTCAAAAGTACAGTAGTATTGTAAAATTTTGGTTTTACTCTTTAAAAAAAATATGTTCGAAATATTTTTTTTTTTTTCAAACTCAATGGATTGCAGTGATGGCAAAGCTGAACTTTCTGCAGCCATTCCTTGAAATCTCCATGACAACATGATTTAAGGGAATTATACTAATATGCTTATTTTGAGGATTAACTAACAATTGGCTTTTGCTATTTTTATACTGAACGAACGAACGAATGAATAAAATAACATAAGGATTTTTTTTTTAATTCAGTTTAACGTGTCTTTACTTTAAAAAGTAATGGCAAAGTAACTAGCCAAATAACTAAGTAACTAATTAGCCAATTCAATTATAAGCAGCTAATAAATAAATACACTAATAAGATTAAAAAATTGCTACTAATAATAACAATCACAACTGACCTCTAACATTTTAATAGACTTTTGCATGTCGTGATTTTCAAATATGAATAAACAAATATAACATATGAATTATATAAAACACTTATGTGGGATTTTTTTGTATTTAAACATACAGTACACAGACATTAAAATTGTTTATAAACCTAGATTATCTGACTATATATCACAAAACTGCAAAGTTCTTTAAACTATGGTGCTCTACAGAAAATGGCCTATGGAAATGCTGCAATCAGACACGCTCTTCCTCTTGTATACATTTCTCGTACTTTCCTCGACTCAAAGCTTAAGGTAGCCAGCTCATAATTCACTCCAGATCAAAGCAATTTCTATTGTAAACTTTAAGGCTCATTTAGTTATTGCAAGAAAGTACTGTGCATATGTTTATAAGCCACTCCATGTGTCAGAACGTCATCCAAAGGTTCAAATAGGCAGCACTCACACCCAGTCAGCAAATCCATACCATAATCAAGCAGTTCATAACCTGCCTAATTAGAAGAAAATCTTTAAAATAATGGCTGTATCAGTAGTCCCCAACTTATG
The DNA here is from genome assembly GCF_052040795.2 of Danio rerio. Taxonomy (NCBI): domain Eukaryota; kingdom Metazoa; phylum Chordata; class Actinopteri; order Cypriniformes; family Danionidae; genus Danio; species Danio rerio. The sequence goes on from NC_141025.1 coordinate 15,911,468, forward strand.
AGTCCTTAATTTTTGTTCTAACAGCATTTCATTAAGCATTTTACTGCTAAAGCTAGCTCCTAAATCTGAGAAGTAATTATGACCACTAAGTCACCAAGACCAAAATCACAAATTTTATATCCTAAAGTGATTGTCACCACACCGGAAATGTAACCTTGAAATGTAAACGTCCTAAACCCTGACTCTGTTTGGTTTTTAATCATCCTAAACGATTGCAATCGATTTATCCATAGTAATATACATACATAGCAATACCTTCCTAGCAGGCACACGTCATAAGATGTTAATATTAGGTTAGATTTGGATTGTGATGTCAGGTGACCAACATTCAATGTCTAGCCAGCATCTAAGGACAACGTTATTTTGACGTCAAATAGCAACATCAAATGACATTGATATTTGGTTGATTTTAGGTTGTGTTAGAAAGTGACCAGTGTTGGTTAAGTTACTCTAAAAAAGTAATAGATTACAAATTACTGACTATACTGAAAAATTGTACATTGCAAATTGCTTCATGTAAAATGTAATCAGATTACTAATTACTTTACTTTGAAGACATATACAATATACCTATAAAATACAAAATATACTGCAGCTCTTTCATTAATTTAATATTCACTGAAAAAACATTACAATGGGTTGATCACAGCAGCTTGATATGTGAATGGCCCCATAAGCAACTCTGCTTCTCTTCACATTTAGGATTCACAGTCCTGCACAAAAATCCAATTTAGTCTGATCAGGCTGACCACCATGTTTTTGGGCACCGGTGTCCGCCTTAGTGATGATCATTGTCGTAGAATGCTTTCTGCACTTGAACAATTTGCTGGTCAAGTTAAAATCAGTCGAAAGTTCTTTAGAGACTGGACATATTTTACTTTGTATGCAAAATAAAATCAAAGTAATGTCTGTATTTCCACTTGAAGAAGGAACCACTCTCGACAGCAACAATTTCAGCTTGCGTTCTGCAGCAATTTAAAAGCGCATGCTTATTAACACAGCACAGAAGACAAAAAACATATATTTGTAAAGCAAGTAATGCAATTACATTGACTTTTGATAACTGTAATCAAATTATACAAATTTACTATGTAATTCGTTACATTACTGCATTCCTCAAAAATATTAGAATACAGTTATGCGTTACTGTGGAACGTGTTACACCCAAAAGTGACCAAAATCCAATGTCAAGCCAACATCTTAAACCAACGTCATATTGACATTAAATATGTACATTTATTCGTCAGGTATGGCAACCAAAAATCAATGTCTGGTAGACGTCATAGTGGTAACATCCACACACAACATCAAGCTGTAACATCATTAAATGTTGATATTTGGTTGTTTTAGGTTGTGTTGGAAAGAGACTAAAATCTAATGTTTGTCACATTGTTGGATAGGTTCAGATGTCAATCCGATTTTTATTTCCACCCACAGGCTACAAAGTCTATCTGGCGTCATGATGTGCCTGTCGGGTTAATTGTTGTTCTAACAACATTTTCTTAATCATCATCCTTTGCAATAACTTTGCTTTAATATGAGATTAACTCCCCATTTATGTGTAGTAACCGCTGATCTGCATGGGACCTTTAGCCAGGACAGATTTGGGTTAAACAACCCAGCCTTTTAAAATTATAGTATCTAAATGCAGCCTTAAACATGCAAGCTGAGATTGCATCTCTCAGAGATGCAATGTCAGACTCAATGCACTCAATGGAGTTAATGACTTGACTGTGACTGGTAGGGTTAGGTGAGCCCATTCAAAAGCATTGCATGCAGCTCAGATTGTATCTGCACCAAGTCTGCACCCAGACCCTTCCCTATAATGCAAGGATCATCAAACTTGTTCCTGGAGGGCCGGTGTCCTGCAGATTTTAGCCCCAACCCTAATCAAACACACCTGAACTAGCTAATCAAGGTCTTACTAGGTATACTTGAAACACCCAGGCTAGAGACAACAAAAATTTCCTCCAGAGGCAACAATTTTAAATGTGACTCCTTAGGAAGTAAAATACAAGATTTACAGATTATACATTTATTCATCTCCACTCAGAAGAGGCATAGTTGCATGCTTTTTTACTTTATCGTGTTGATTGTAAAGCTCAACCATCATCTGCTCATGCAGAGGTTGATATTAATTTCTAGCAGTGTTTTCTTTAGCCCCTTTCACACATACAGACCTTTCTGGAAAATTACCGGCAATTTTTTGGAAAGGTCTGTATGTTTGAACAGGACCTTTTTAAAAATACCGGTAAATTCGTTCCGGCTATTTTTCGGAAAGAGAAGTTGTAACATTACCGGTAATTTGCTGGAATGCTGTGCTGTGTGAACGCAGAAGGAAGATTGCCGGAAAGAGCGCGTGCACGTCTAGAACATGCTGACATGAGACGTCTGCTTTAGCCAATCAGAACAGTCAGACGCATTCACTTCCGCGTGGTTTGAAAATAAAAGCCTTTGAATATTTTTCCACACACATTTGCCTGCTAGATGTTAGTCAGATAACGTTTATATGTTCCATCTTAATGCCAACTGTGTAAAAATGTATTGATAAGATGCTTATGATAAGCCTTTGTTTGTTTACCTTCAAGCTCTGCTTCCTTCAGTTGCTTTGAGCATCGCGTGTGCCTGCAAAGCAGCAAGTGAGCACCAGTGAGCACACATATCATGTACATTTAGACATGTGAAAGTGTTCCTCTATTTTCATCGAAGCTGTTCACAATACTTCTCCATCCACAGAGTTTGTAATGTAGTCAAATGTTTACAAACACAAGCGCAGCCGTTTAGAGGTCATTTCTGCTTAATAATCTCAGAATTTACTGGTATTTTGGAATGGATGTGTGAATGGTCTTTTCAGGAAAAATTCCGTAACGTCTGTGCCTTTGTGAACAGCTCTTTTTTTAATTTACCGGTAAAGTAGTTCCGTAAATTTTCTGTAAATTTACCGGTATCACTGTGTGAAAGGGGCTTTTGACTATAGCTTCAAAATACAATACGATACATCTCTATCACTCTCTTCTTTCAAGTTTAATTATAATTTAGCCTTTATCCACAACAGATCCAGTGTGAAAAATAGGTTAACGTTACTCTGATTGGATTTTTATGTGTCTGTGTTCAGCGTACATCATGCTGTGTGTGGTGTGTGTGTCTGTTAGAGTGGCACATCAAAGCAGAGCCCATTAATATTCACGACACAAGCCATATATGGTCAATTATGGACCTTCTAATTCTTTGGGTATTTTAAGAAGTAACAAATGAGCATATAAAAGAGTTTCTGGAGATTTTTAGAACTTACCAAAGCCATAAACCTACTATGTAGATATCAGAGAACAATTTAACTTATTAAACCAATGCAGGATATGGCACCTTTAAGCATTTTAGTGTTGATTCAACATGTAAAATTGGCATTGGCTGAAGAGAAAACTGACTGGTCAAACAGCAATGAATCAGTATGTGCGAACAGGGCTAAGTAATTCTTTCAAACTCTTTGAAACAGCATCACAACATCCCTATAAAACAACACACCTGTGACACATCTGGACTACATGACTACACTGCCAAGGGACAGAAAATCTACACTTCCAAATTCAAGCGGTTGTCAGCAAACAATTAAACAGCCATTGTGTCTTTTGTTTTCTAATGGCGGTGTGAACAGAGAACGGCAGGGACCGAGGGCATAACTGTCATTGCAGAAGGCTTCACTGTGTGGCATTGAGACAACCTCTAACAAATTGCGGTAAATCAGCATGCTGACAGATAAAGATGAGTGACAGCAGTCTGCCTATGATGACATAAATGTGTAAAACCAGAAGCGTTCTGCCAAACAGTCAACTAATAAAACTGCCACGTCTACCTATGGAGTATATACTCCAGAAAAACGATTCTGGTAATGTGATTAGATTCTTTGTTTCATTCCTGTGGTAAAGTGTCGTGATTTTTTAAATATGTATGTCTGTGTTGTAATTTAAGGAAGTGTTTTTAGAGAAACCATTTACATTTTTTTAAAACCGTTTTAGGGGCTATATTATTATCCCCATTAAGCAATTTATATTTTTTGATTGTCTACAAAACAAACCATTGTAAACAGGGCTTAATTTGTGCCCAAACACGCCAGATCTGGCACCTTATTTTATCGATCCCTCTCCTCAATCGATTTCCTACCCTTTCCGTTCACTTTCTTCCACGACTCCTTAACCCTCTTCACTTTCGTCCGCGACACCCCGGCCTTGCTCACTTTCATCTGCGACACCCCTCTGCCATCCACCACACCAACACCCCTGGAAGAAGCTCAAATAGGATTTAAAGAGGTGATGGGTTAGTAAATAATGACAGAGTTTTCTTTTTTGGGGGGTGAACTATCCTTTTAAGTAACGATACACAATTAGCACTGTACATTATACAACAAAATACACACAGTATTACAAATATATTGAGGATTCATTACAATATACAAGAACGATAATGTTACGACACACCTTACTATGAAAAATTAAAGGCCAGCTAGGTCATTCATTTAGAAAACCACGTGAAGTTCTGAGCAAGGTATTATATGAAGTATGAAGCTCATTCAAGATCTTTTTTAGATCCCTGTTTCAATGGTATGCATTGGCGTAAAAACAGACAAGGCTTATGAGCAGGAAACTTTATGTCTCAAGTCAATTTACGTGGAGAATGGCCAGATTTCTGGACAGATAAATAAAGGCACAGCAAGCAGGATGAGACTTAGACTCAGAATGTCCTTTGGGAAACATGGAGAACAGGCTGCATCGCTCTTCATTCTGACAGGTGCCGTTCATATATGTTGTTGATGGCACAAGACGACCATATCAGCCTCTCTGGAGATTTCGCATTAGGATATTATTACATGGAAGCCCTTTCCTCACTCTCTGAGCCATATTACCCATCAACTGCCCAAGCTACTAGCTTTACAGAGGGCTTAAAAATGTGCCGTTTACGTCCATTAGCAGAGGTGAGTATTTCGTTCGGACTCTGCAGTGGTGCCACAATATGACGCTAAAGCTAAAAGTCAAATCTAAGGATGCAGTAAAATGGTCCGAATTAATTTCCAAATATACAAGCAAAAAATACCATGTGTGAAAATAAAATAAAATAAAATAAACAGTCATTAATGTTTTACAAATCTTGTCTGTACAATTATCTGGTAAAATCATCAATTAAACAGACAAAAATAATTTAGAAATTTGAAATAATAAATAAAATGTAAAAAATCATATTAGAATAACTAAATACACAAATAAATTAACTTAAAATAATAAATTAACAAAAAATAAAATAAACAAATAAATAATTTAAATAAAATACAATAAAATAAATAAATAAATAAAAATGCATATTAAAATAAATAAATAAATAAAAAAATACAATACAATATAATAAAATAATGAAATAAATAAAATAATGAAATAAATAAATAAATAAACAAACAAACAAATAAATAAATGCATTGTATGCACTGGTATATTTTTTTCAGAAAGTAACTGATCCATTTAAAAATATACATTTTAGCTTTTTATCAGTTGATTAGCATATTAAAATGATTTCTGACAGAACATGTGACCCTGAACACTAATGATTCTGAAAAGTCAAATTATCCATCACAGGAATTAATAAAATATTTATTCTTTTTTTAAACTTGTAAATCTATTATTTTGAACAGCAATGATAATTCAACCGCAATAAAGATACTGCAATAAATTATTTTCAACTACAATTATATTTCCTAATTTTAGTTTTGTACTGCATTTTTGATATAAGCAAACGAGTAGTATAAGAAATTTCTTTTAAGATCTTAAAAAAAAATCCCTTTAACCCTAAACTTTTACTTTATACACTTTTGCTGTACAGTATAATTAATTTAGTATACTCCAGTTGTTTTTACTGTGTAGAGCGTATTAGCATTAGTATTAACATTCTGCCATTATCACCACAGGAATTCATTCATTGTGAATGCAAGTGTGCAAATCTGTCAAGCTGTAGCCTGTTGTATTTATCTCTTCATTAAATGCATCAACTATAACATGTTGTGGAGACCCCAGAGAACCTCACATAGTCCTTTAAGCATCCCAGAATGCCTGTCCTGTTCCCCATGATGGACAATTGACATTTTAGGACAGATGTGTCCAGTTCCTCCTCCTCGTTCTGTTGTCCTCTGAGACCCTGAAACCAAATCTACGAGCGCAGTCATATGCCACTGTCCCATCAAGGTCTGTTCTGCCACTGTTGCCCGGAAACCAAATGTTTTGTAGCCATGTTATTTTTTTTTTTCAGCCTGGGTCAGTCTGGACCTGCATCAGTGAAAAGTATTCAGATTCATCTGCCATACCACACCGAGAGGCCCTGCTTTACCCGCAGTACTTAAAACACGATACCGATCTGCGCGCTAGCCGTTTACAGTCTCAATAGCCCTCAGTGTTTATTCTTACTGAAAAGACTCTCCTGCAACATACTCCTCCCCCTGCACGATGGAAATGTACTAAAACAGGTTCGCTGGTTAGCTGGTTTAGGAAGTCAACTTCCTGGCAGGGCTCACAGAACGTCTTGGTCAATATTATGGCTGGTAGACCACCTTGAACGAGAAACAAAACGGCTACCATGGATATATTTACACATAGATGCCTCATTAGCGGTTAGGGCTGTTGAAGAGTGTAAAGACTCAAGAGCAAACTGACTGCCTGCAACTGCAGTTACAGTGGGGAAAATAAGTATTCAACACGTCACCCTTTTTCTCAGACAGAAAACATATTTCTAAAGGTGCTGACTTGAAATTTTTACTGGATGTTGGTAACAAACAAATAAATCCATATAGGCAAAGAAAACAAAACTAATTGGTTTAGAAATTGAGTTTTGTGTAATAAGATGAAAGGACACAGGAAAAAAAGTACTGAACACATGAAGAAAGGGAAGTGTAGAAAGGCCAGACAGCAGCTGAAATCTCTCAGTAGTTATTCGGCAACCCTCTGCCCTTCATTACTGTAAATTAATATTCGCTGCTTCAGTCCAACATCTACACTAGCAAGAGGATGAAGATGAAACCAGGGTGAACATTTGAGCAAGACAATGATCACAAGCACAGCATAGGGAAAAAATCCAGCTGTAGAATGGCCCAGCAAATCACCTGACTTAATTATTATGGATATGTTTGTATTGTTTGGGTTTTTATTAAAATCTGGTTCAATTCTGTGTTAACAGCTCCTTTAGAAATACTATTCCCTGAAAAAAAAAAAAAAAAAAAAACAGATGTGTTAAATACTTATTTCCCCCGCTGTATATAAATGTACTGCATGAATATCTGTTTTCTCAGCTGGTTATTCAGCTAAATTATGATAATGTAAGACAGAAATGACATACAGTTTTAACAGTTATAAATTAAAACAACCTAAATTTTCTACGCTGGATAATGCAAAGTGGTTAATGTGATGCAATCCATTTTTATTGCATAATAGTAATCAATCATAATTAGAGACATGGATCAAATTTTTGTCATTAGTTTTGCAATTTTATCCAGAGACGGAAATATATATAATAAACATATATTATTTATTTCTTTTTTAAATTGAGGATAACTGTATATTAGGTAGCTGTGGCTTATCAGGAGCCTTAATTCAAGGCTTTCATAGTATTAAATATGTAAATATCAAGCTTATGTAAGTTTTTAAAAATCAACTCAGCTTTATTCTTATGTTTTTATTTTTACATATATATATATATATATATATATATATATATATATATATATATATATATATATATATATATATATATATATATAGTCATTTTTTAATAATTCAAAAAGCTAGAACATGACAATTTTACTGAAACTCACATCAACAAAATGTTATATTCTTCCCCAATATTTAGTATTTTCTAAAGCAAATATCTACATATTCTAAAAAAAAAATCACGAAATATTTATTGACAAGTAAAACTTGAGGTATTTGATGTGATATCACAAAAATATAGTTCATGCTAACATTTAACTCTAAAAATATGTATGCTGTAAAATATTTTTATACAGCAAAAAGTACTGCAATCTAAATGTGATGAGTACTGAATTCGATTTATTAGAACTTGGTTTTCAGCTAATTTATATTCCTTTATTTTATATTTGGCTTTATGCTTTTTTTTAAAAAGTAAAAACTTTGAGTAATTCTAAATACGCCCACCTTTAGATTGCAGTACAAGTCTATTTGCTGTTTAAAACATTTTAACTAAATTGAAATAAATATAGTAAATAAATAACCTTTCTTTTGATGTACTGTTTGTTAGAATAAGACCCTATTTGGCTGAGGTACAACTATTAATAAATCTTAAATGTACAAAATACATTGATTCTAATTCTTGATTCTAATGATTTTTGGCATAAAAGGACAAATCAATAATTTAGATTTCTTTTGTTCTGGGGTCATTTTGTGTTCAACAGAAAAAATTAAGCCTCTTGAAGGCTTTTAAGGCTAAGTAAAACAGTGAATACGGTTTAATTTTTTTTTTTTAGTGAACTGTCCCTTTAAGCTACTGTGTCTTTTTGTTTTCTCCCAAAAGGGTCTTCTCTTTTATCCTTGATTCAGTGTCTTTCTTTCTTTCTTCACCATATTTTTACCCTCCATTATTTCTGTCTATGTACTCATCAATATAATATCTGGTCCTGTCGGGCTATTCTCCCCATGTGAAAGCAGCAGACCAGCCATGCTCTGTGGCTAACCAGAGAAATGACTGATTTCAGCTGCAGAGCAACCGAGCATGTTAACCACTGGTGTGTGTGATGGCAGGGTGATTCCTCACTCTCTGACGCGGCCAGAGGTTTCAGCGCAAGCAACGAGCTTACTGAAAGGCCCAGCACAGTCCTGCTGTGCCCAAAAATAGCTGCAGCACCGCTTCAAAGGGCCCATGCTGACAATTTATGATGACGAATCATAAGGGGGTAAACCCAAACTCTATTGATTCTATTCATCTATCAGACCAGAAGGGCCAGTGTGAGCTGCTGCACACAAGGAAAATGGCAAATCTGTGAAAAAAAAGGGGAAAAAATGACTGAAGCATTACAGTATATGAATGATAATAAACATAAGTTGTAATCTCCTCAGTACTTACAGTATAGTGAATTTTGTAGAGATGTGTACATAATAAAGTTGTGAGCAAAAAAGTCATTTTTTATTTTACTTGATTTCAGTGTGTTGTTAATTTTTCGTGACAAAATAGTTATTATTAATGTTGAAAATAGGGATGCAACTGTTAACCGATTTCACTATTCACCACACTTTAATTTGTCATGGTAAAGGCTTCAACATCGAATTTCTGCACAGAACAAAACTGCTGCAACTAAACAAAGCAATGCCAACTGTGCGCTAGTTTAAAGTTCCGAGCTTGTAGGTGTATACCCATGCACACAGGATTAAAGGTTGATTTTAACTATAGCTATTAACTAAGGGATGTCCACATATCCCATCTTTTGCTTGCACAAGTTTGCGATTTCCAATTGGGGCGATGTCTGTGTGCGCATATTGGCAGCGATGCGGCGCACACGCTTTTCAGGTGCACCTAGTGTAGCTGAAAGAATGCCGCGAGCGTACGACAGGTCACGTAACAAGAAATGACCGGTCAGCTTCATATTTTGTATGGAATATACACTATTTTTTCTACCCCCCAAAAAAATCAAATAAAAAATACAAATATACAAATATCTAACCATTGTGTAATATAGTCAAAAGTGCGTTTTAGACAGAGGTTCAGCAGCCTTTGACTACATTTGTCCTCCTTAAAAGGAAAATACTATGTATAATAATATGTAGCTTAGATTTACATTAGACAAAAAAAATATTCATATATTTATATATTTGTTTGTTGTTTTTGTCATTTATTTTCAGTGTAAAACTATGACCCATGTTTAAATGCCAAAAACTTGTTTTGGCTTATTTTTAAGTCCAAAGAGAAATGGAATATTGTTTGTTTTTTTATCATTTTTTTGTGCTGTATTATTTTGGTTATTGAGTTTTCATGTGATTTTTGAAACTAGTAGTGTTTTGAAATTAATGAATGCATAATAATTGTGATAACCGTAAAGCTGTGATTATTCTTCAAACTTAAATGGTACAACCAAAATCTATAAATCTATCTCGCTAGTTGAAAACAGTCCTGCTGCTTATTTTTTTATGGAAATTGTAATATTTTTAAGTAGTCTTTCATCGATATAAAATCATTATTTAAAGCATTTTTTTAAAATTGAAAAAATATATATTATTATTAGTGATGTCAAACAATTAATATTAGACTATTTAGCTTTGGTAAATAAAATTATATTTTAAGATGATGATTATTATTATTATTATTGTTATTATTATTATTATTATTATTATTATTGTTGTTGTTGTTGTTGTTGTTTATTTTGTTCAAATTGATTTGAGTTGTTTATTGATTTTTATTGATTTATTTGCTTGTTTGTTTATTTATTATTTATTTTAACTTGTATTCATTTATTTTATTTATTTGAATTATTTTTATGTATTTATTTATTCATCTATTTTATCTATTAGTTTACTTTATTATTTTTATTTATTTATTTATTTTAGTTTTATTTTGTTTATTTTTTATATATGTTTTATTTATTTGTTTATTCATTCATGTATTTATTTATTCAATTATTCATTCCTTCATTCATTCAGTTAGATAGTTAGCTATGTCCCGCAGACTTTTGAAAGGTAGTATGTAATTTCTCATTCATCTTAAATGCCTATATTACCACAGAAGTTTATCCAACCTGGACCACCAACCACAGACATTCAGGAGCTACTGTACTGTTAGAACTAAAAAACAGTTAAGGGAAAAAAGACAAGAGAATAAAAACAGCCAGTCAGTGTGCCGTGCATGATAAAACAGAGCCCTTGAGCCACGAGGATGACTGCAGATCTGATGAGGTCACAATGAAATGAATCCCTCCATTAGGAGTGATATGAGAGAGAGCAGCTGCCATAGCCATGACACACACACACTCAGTTAGCATGAGCTCATAGACAGTGCTATGGACACAGAGCTTTCTTTGACCCAACACTCCAACCTGACTGACCTCCTGCCAAACCAGCAGTGCAGTCAAAAGAAAGAGCCTTTATTCCACCTTAGAGGGGGAAAAAGTAAGTATATATATATTCATAACTTTAGTGTCGACCGTGCATATACCGAACTGGATGAAGAAGAGAAGGTAGTTGAGGCGGGCGGTTTGGCTGACCAAGCAGTGACCCGCTAATGAGTGGCACCGGGTGCCAACCGCTACACCAAACTCCCACTCATTCCTGCACAACGATGCAAAATCAGACATTCTCATGGCTCATTATGGGTCAGATCGCTTTCATACAGTAAAACAAAACACTAACCTTGTTTTGAGCACTGAACGACCTGTTTTTTTTTTTTTTTTTGCTGTGTTGCCGAATCAGTGTTTCAACGTGGAAAGGTGTCATTGTTATTTATTTGCTTATTTATTCATACATTCATTCATTCATTTTCTTTTCGGCTTAGTCCCTTCATCAATCTGGGGTCACCACAGCGACAGGAATGAACCTCCAACTAATCCAGCATATGTTTTTACGTAGCGGATGCCCTTCCAGCTGCAACCAATCACTGGGAAACACTCATACATGCTTATTCACACACATACACCATGGACAATTTTTGCCAACCCAATTCACCTGTACTGCATGTCTTTGGACTTGTTGGGGAAACCGGAGCACCTAGAGCAGGGGTGTCAAACTCAGTTCCAAAGGGGCCGAAGCACTGCACAGTTTAGTTCCAACCCTGCTCCAACACACTTACCTGTAGGTTTCAAACAAGCCTGAAGGACTCAATTAGTTTGATCAGGTGTGTTTAATTAGGGTTGGAACTAAACTGTGCAGAGCTGCGGCCCTTTTGGAACTGAGTTTGACACCTGTGACCTAGAGGAAACCCACGCGAACGCGATGAGAACATGCAAACTCCACACAGAAATGCAAACTGACCCACCCAAGGCTCGAACCAATGACCTTCTTGCTGTGAGGTGACAGCACTACCTACTGCGCCACAGCATTGCCCTTATTTATTTATTTATTTATTTTTGTGAGTAAAAGAGAAAATACCAGTACAAATAGAAAATAAAAGTATATAAAAGTACAAAATTGATAAAAATAAATAAATAAAAAGATCACACTACAACCCACATATAGTAAAACAATCAATATATGATGTGCATAAACAATATATAATTTACTGAAAGTTGGCAGCATGGTGTATTAATAAAAAAATTATGATAATAAGAAGAAACAGTTTTAATGCTGTATCAGCACTAGTATTCATCTAGTCTATGTTATTTTTATGTTTTATATAAATATAAAGATAATACTCTTATAGTAGTAATAATAATAATAATAATAATAATAATAATAATAACAATAATGTAATAGTTTTGTAACACTCTTTAAAAAGCATCTTTTGTTTAGTCTTATTTGTGGACCAGTTGAGGTCTGTGCAATACATATTAAAAGTTCTAAACCATATATTATGCTTTGTTATTTTATTCCACTATATAAATAATTTATTTACAGTAAAATATTACGTTTGATAGGTGTCTCTCACATCCTTTACAATTACATTAATATAGTATAGAATAGTGTACAATGTTTAATAATGATAAGATTTATTTATTTATTTATTTATTTAATATTGGGTGGAAGTTTTAATAATTATGATTTTTCTTTTTTTCTTTTACTTTTTAAACACAATAAGAAACAATTTCAGTTAATTAGTTGCTTCAATACAGGCATGTACACATTTGTCTATAACTCTCTAAAACTTTTGGGTAAAACATAAATGAATATTCAAGAGTTCACACTTAGATATTGCTTGAAACTAATTGCAGGTTTGGCATGCTGTCCTGAGAGAAAACCCTGAGCTCGGAGATAATTGAGCCTAAGGCTCCTGCCTAGTAATTTAGCATAAAATAGGGCGCAAGACCAGGTCGGTCTTAAGAGCTCCCCCTGATAAAGGAGAAAGGAGGGAGATGAAATGGACGGAGAGATTCTTCAAAAACGAAGATAAGAGAAGTAAATTGGAAATGGGCTATTTTTTGTAGGCTTGGATTAATCTGATCGGTTTATCAATGATTGCAGATGAGACTAGCCCTGATCAATCATATCACGTGCTCCTCTCGAAATTAGCTTAAAAAACTTCACCTAAAATAACACAAATTATTGTCAACAGTACATTCCTGTTGATCTCAATCTTACTCGATCTCAATCATTTGGACATTGATGAGAACTGTTTTAAACACGAGATCAATCTGTTTCCGAGTCTGAGGACATACACTTTCTCTAGCGTATTGATCAGCGTTCAGTCAAAACATGTTGTTAATATGTTACTATAACAGCATCTTTATAGCCTTCCAGACAGGCCTGTAGAATATTTATTTTTTATTCTGCACGAGATCAAGACAATGATGGCATGCTAGGATAGACAGCATGAATGTGACTCATTAGCCCTCGAGCATTCATTACTCAGCCATCACTTTACACCTCATTTATTCCATTTATATTGCACATTAAACTCTGAATGCAACACGACATTGTTAATCTTTGAGTAAAAACAAAACTACAATAAAGACACTTGTTGGTGTTGAAGTACAAAAAGGTTACTCGCATGTTAAAAAGTTACAAGACTAAAACTAATAAACTACAAAAGCAATTAGCATTAAAAAGGACATCCAATGTCACCTTTAAGTAAGTTGATTCTTTAGGGTCTTAATAAACACTATATTACTTACTTTGATTCAATTTCTCAAGAGTAATGTAAATAAATACCCTCTTTTACTATTTCAAAACCCCACTGTCCACAGGGAGCCATATTTCTTCATGTCTCCTTAAATGCTAATGAGCTGCTGCTCACCTCGCCCCACTCCCAAGCCGCCATCACTTTCAATCTCCAGCAGTTGATCTTCTTGCAAAGACCTAGTGGATTCTTCTGATTTGTTGACAAATGGGTTGCGGATTTAATCTTTGGCAGTTCGCAGGTACTTCACTGGGCCTTTTCCCCTTAGCAAAGAAACTTTCTAAATACGTCTGTTTCTTACTCATTTTGTTGCTTGTGGGTTAAATTTTGGTGGTAGAGTGACCGAGATGTAACGAGAGAATAAAGTCATTTTCCTAAATAAAAGATTTTTCAAAATAAAATATTGTTCAGACTCTGATAATGAATAAAACGGAAATAATTGATTACTTCTTGTGGGGCTCAGGACCAACTGATCCACAAACCAGTACTGGTCCAGGGCCCAGTGGTTGAGGACCACTGCTTTATTTAAATGCTATGTTGAAGTGAGTCCAGCTTCACATTGCCCAAGGTTGTAAAGCAGTAAGCAAAAAATACTTGCACACCCAAGCAAGTTCCCAACTTCTTCTGGGATATTCCCTTCATAAAGCTAATCCTTTTCACCGTTGCCTCTTTTGAATCTTGAACTCTGTGTGACAATTTCTGTGAGCTTTAGAAGTTTTATTCGAACACACAACACAATCACTTTGGATCACTTTTGGTTGAAAGAAGGTGGATAGTCAATAGTTTACTACTCGGAGGTTGGCATGTTTAAAAAATGTTGCTAGTTACATCCAAACTGCCAAGAAATTCAGACAGGTTAATTATGATATTTTCTTTTTAACTTGTCTAAACTGGCAGACAAAGCAAAAACCTAAACAAAAAATATCCACAAAAGGGAATTTTCCTCGGAATTTCGTTACTCCCCAACATTAATAACAACACAGTTTGCAAAGCAAGCCAGAGATTGACTTTAGTCATAAAAGCATGCAAACCAAACAACCAATCAAAATAAAATGATAATAATGAGTAAAACCAAACAGAGCTGTTTTAAATCTATGGCGAGCTTGAATCTTATATGTGATGCGTCAAATTCAGCTATACAGCCATTATTGGCTCTGACACATGAAGGATGAGGAATTTACTATAAACACGAATGAAGCTGACATTTGCTAGCAGTAATCAGATTAAACAATCAAAACTTATTAAAAATTACTTATATTTTAAATCAATTGAAGGTACAGCTACAACCTTTAAATGCTTTTTTAATGCGAGTATAGATTCATATTTCCCAAGGTTGTAAAGCAGCAACGCAAAAAAAAATAATAATAATTTGCCCACCCAAGCAAGTTTTTTCCTCACTCCTTCTGGGTTATTCCCTTCAAAGCTAATCCATTTCACTGTTGCCTCTTCTGAAGCTGGGAAGAAGTTTCGAACACACAACATGATCACTTCATGTTCAAATGCAAGAAAAGCCACCACCGTTAGCCTCTTTGCTATCTGTTTACAGAAAGCGGTTGGAAAAAGGTGCAGAGTCTATAGTTTACTAGGAGGTGGGCATTTAAAAAAATAGCTAGTTATGTCTAAACTGCCAAGAAACATAGACAGATTATTATGGGTCATAAATACACAATTTACAGGGTTCAACGCTATGGATTTTTTCTACTGGTCCGATCGGGCCAGTGGTTCAGATTTTTACTTGCCCTGGCAAAATTTTCACTGGCCCCACCAAAAAAAAGGGAAGTTAATAGCTATTTTTGGCACATTTTAAATAATGTGTCAAAAATAAAGTCTGTGAATCTAGAATTTTAATACTTAAAATAAATTGTAAATAAAAGTGTTATGCAAACAAAAAGAGCAGTTCAGAAAATGTTAACAAAAGTTGGCTGACTTGTCAAACTGGCGGCAAACTGTGCAAAACATCACTTCATTTTTATTTTGTTGTGTTAATCACTCGTAAATGTCTGCTTCCAAGACCTTAGAAACAGACATTTTCTTTTAGCCATATAATTTGATGTTGCCGCCATGTTGCCGTTTCTTCTCTGTACTGGTTTTTACCAGGTTACAGAAACAAAATATCATGGTCAATCAGATAAGAGGAACCGGAAAGCAATATGGTGTTTACGACATCACAGAGAAGGTAGTGTTTAAAAACTTAAAAGCACAAACTTAAAATGCACGTAATTTACATAGTCGCAGACAAATGTTAGTGACAAGGCAGCACTGTCCCAATCGGGCCAGTAATGATCCGGTCTACTGTCCCAAGTGTCTCTCAAGCTGGCCCTGGGCCACCGGGCAGTCCTTATTGTTGAGCCTTGATTTATTAAAAAAAAAGGCTGGATATTTTCTTTTTAACTTGTCTGACCTGTCAAAACCAAACAACCAATCAAATCAAAATAGTAATAACAAAAAAATAAAGAGTAAAACCAAACAGAGCTGTTTCAAACCAATAGTGAGCTTGAATCTTATGTGATGTCAAATTCAGCCTTTATAGGCTCTGAGACATGAAGGATAATGATCTGACTCCAAACACGAATTAACTTAAGCTGACTTTTGCTAGCAATAATCAAATTAACAAACAAAACTTTTTTAAAATTACTTGGATAAATATATTTTGGATAAATTGTAGGTACAGCTACACCCTTTAAATGCTTTTTTAATGATACCAGTCCAGCTTCATATTTCCCAAGTTTGTAAAACAGCGAGGCAAAAAAAAGTTGTTGTTTTTTTTTCACACCCAAGCAAGTTTTTTTCCCCTCACTCGTTCTGGGATATTCCCCTGATATATAAAGCTAATCCATTTCACTGTTGCCTCTTCTGAAGCTGGAACTTTCTGTAAGGACACATGTGTGCTTAAGAAGTTTTATTCAAACACACAACATGATCACTTCATGTTCAAATGCAAATCAAAAAAGGCACCCTCATTAGCTGCTTTGCTGTGTTTACAAAAAGGGGTTGGACAAAGATGGAGTCCGTAGTTCACTTGGAGGTGGGCATGTGTAAAAAAAAATAGCTAGTTACGTCTAAACTGCCAGGAAATTCAGACAGGTTAATTATGGCACATAAATACACTCAGACAGTTCATAAAAAAATTTAAAAAAATAAAAACTAGCTGCATTTTTTTTTAACTTGTCTGAACTGTAAGACAAAGCAAAAACCTAAAAAAAAAAAAAAAAAAAACTAGAACATGGAAATTTGTCTCAGATTTTCGTTATTTCCCAACATTAATGACAACGCAGTTTGCAAAGCAAGCCAGAGATTGACTTTAGCCATGAAAACAAACAAACCAAACAACCAATCAATCAAATCAAAATAATAATAATAATAATAATAAAAATAAAGAGTAAAACCAAACAGAGATGTTTCGAATCAATAGTGAGACTAAATCTTATATGTGATGTGTCAAATTCAGCTATTCAGCCTTTATAGGCTCTGACAGCACCAGTCGCTATTTTTTCCACACATCAAACATGACTGTGCTGGCAGACTGTCAGTCATTCTAACTCAGCCATTTTATTTTTCTCTTTTTTTTCTCTCTAAAACATGTAGGGCGGCAAAAAATGTAAGACCGTGACAAGTACCTAAAATAAGACAGCTTTTAATTTTATCGTCTCATTTCAAATCTTCTGCACAAAAACATCACATTTGCCATGAAAAAAAAATCCCCACATACATGCACAATATGATGTCATATCCTGTTCTCCAAAGGCCTACAATATCTAAACAGGAGTGAAACACCATAATTGCTTTTTACTCTTCATAATGCAAGTCGCTATTAAGGCTAATTTGACTCCTTCTCCAACAAGCTCTGCCATGTAAGTGCATGACACCTATGAGAATGAGCTGTCGTATTCTTTTCAGCTTTGCAGTGTCTTGGGCCGAGGTGTTGAAAAACGGGAGCATTTGATATTATTACTAACCTGACAATCACAGGAGCGACCGTGCTGAAGTGAAGGGCTGAGCTCTGTGTTTTTACAAGAGCTGGAATCTCTCTCAGACGATGACAACCAGCTTAGTCAGTCAAGTGGCCCGCGTTGGGGGACATTTTATCTGGCTTTCAGGCCTGAGGGAGATGACAACACAAAGGTGTAACAGTAATGCTTAGTAAGGATTTGTTAAATACTACATTTTATGAACAAGGCTGATGCTTCGAATGTAAAAGGGGGAAAAAAAAGGACAAAAGCTATACAAAGTAATCAGACTAACCATTTTCAACAGTGAAACGGGTAAAAACAGTAATATAGACTTATATCTTAAGCATGATAATTTTATTGAGTGCAATGTTGTATTTTAATGCTGTATAGATATTTATTTGGAGGTTTGTTTGTCTGTTTGTTTGTTTTTTTGTTTATTTATTTGTTTGTCTGTTTGTTTGATAATTTAAAAAAATACAAAAAACATTATAATATAAAACTGTAAAGTATTACATAATAATAATAATTGTAATAATAATGATTATTATTATTATTATTATTATTATTAGGGATGCTCCTATCGATCAGCTAGACATCGGTATCGATTGATAATCACATTTTATAACTCGATCGGTACTCAACAATCTGACCGATCTCACGAACTGATTGCAAGTGTTTGTTTACGATTTTAGAATGGCTGTATACACAACAGCTAAAATATATAGTGTCTCCTTCAACCGTATGACCTCTGCCAGAAACTCTGTGAGTCTCCCACATATTCATAGCTGCTCTGTGAGACCCACAAATCAAAGCAACGAGAGCGGACGAGCAAGAGAACAGATTGCAAGAGGCAAATGGATGATCTAAGCATAACATTTAAATGAATGGTTAAATAAATAGATATGACTTTTTGAAATATACTTATTGCAATAAACAGGTTTATAGGCATGTTTCATTTTAGTAAAGAAGTCATATTTATAGGTGTGCATTTTAACATATTCAAACTTTTCCCTCCTGTGAGACATGTTATATGATTATTCCATCACTTGCAATGTTTCTAAATTGCATTGTCAATCATTTTCTTACCAAATTTTTTGTATTTGTTTTATCTATTTTGTTCTGTAAAGCTACTTCTGATCATGATATGTCCACACTGAATGGTTATAAAAGAAATGTATTTACGAGATATTATGCAACATTCTTTATTTATTCTTTTAGGTATGGCAAGATCTCCACTTAAGTATAATACTTTGAGGGAAAAATCAGAATCTGTACTCTGTATCGATCGATTACAATGACAAGGAATCGGTACTCTGTATCAGCCTAAAAAATCCTGATGGTAGCATCCCTAAATTATCATTATTATTAATATTATTAATATTATTATTATTATTATTATTATTATTGTTGATGTGGTGTTGTACCAATAATAATTATTAGATCTAGCTGTTGCACTATTTATTATTTTTCTAAGCATCATTACTAATTACATTTCTAATATTACAGCATTATATTTATTATAGTATTATTATGATAATGCTGACGATGATGATGATTATTATTATTATTGTTAAAAATAATGTGTTTGTACAGATTTATATGGTTTATAAAAATTGTATAACGACATGGTTACATGTGACGAGGGGAGCTTGCTTGAATGACCCAAACAGGGGGAGAGTGCGTTAGAAGAAGGCTAAAAAGTAGGTCAATCAAAAACATGACTAACACCTGTGTCCTGCAGTGATTGGGATGGAGAGCATTTTAAATTTGGTCAAAGAGGGACAAATGCGAGAGAACAGAGAGACCTTGCTGTGCCCAAGTTTGCTCTTTGTTTGCCGTTGAGAGAAAAAAAATCTGAAGTTTATTGTTTACCTGAATCTCTGACCATGCCTTCTTACTCACAAACATATACTGTACGAACTTGATTATATTATGACCTAGTTGTACTCAGTTAAAGTCCTTTATGACAGGCCCGTAGCCAGCTGTGGTTCAGGTGGCTCAAAAGACCTTAGCCCCACTGACAAAAAGTAAGAGTTTGTCCCAAACACAAGCTCATTTATCCTAATTTGACTGCTATGTCATCCTAAATTTTGAAAATAACTCATCGAAGAAGGCTGAGAAAAATCTGATGTAAGTGATGTCATCTTTCACTACTGACCGACTGTATTGTTGCTAAAATAGAGAAACATTTTACAAGTAACATTAATTCTAAATCAAAGACAAAATGACAAATAAAAAGGAGTAAGGAACCAAATGTAAATTTTGAAGCATATTAAAGTTAATTTTATTACTAATTAGGCTTTTGTTGTTATCCATACATTTTCAAATATGCTTTTTTTACAAGAAAGGCTAAAGCTCTACATTATTATTATTATTATTTTTATAATTATTATTATACTTTTTATTATTCAATTGGCCAAATTCTTACTGAGGAAAGTTGAATGTGCTGGCTAGTTTGGTATTTGCTTAATAAATGACAATCGGCCACTTAGGGCCTACTCACACTATGCCATCCGTACCGTGCCCAGGCCCGTTTCCCGGATCGTTTGAGAAGTGTGAGTGCGCTGAATCGGGCTCAAGCACGGTTCACTTGGCCGGCCCTGGCCCGGTTAGAAGAGGCGTGCCTGAGCGCGGATCACTTGGGCTTTGGCGCGGTACGCTTATGATATAACGGCAAAGATATCCAAGAACAACCCTTTCACCAGGCTGGCTACGGGCCTGTATGAGGACATGCCTTGTGTCCCTGTAATCCAAAACGCTTAAAAATCATGCTTAACAGGCTTTTGACATTAACAATTTGCCACAGGTTTCTTGTGAGGATTGGGCCAAATAAGCTTTTTTTTTTTTTTTTTTTTTTTTACAGTATAACATTCATTACGTCTAAGTAATCCCTGTAAACCATTTTGCCTGCCAAGTAATCTCTTCACAAATTGTATAAAAATAAAATCTATTAAAAATAAAAATTAAAAATAACTGTGTGCTACACCCCAAAGAATAAAACATTCACTCAAAAAATAAATAATTAAATAAAAAAATAAATAAAAAAAAAATATATATATACATATTGCTGCTTGTTAAAACTACTTATTTAAAAGAAGTTGAAACAACACAATTCTTGATTTTTGTTTAGGAAAACTTAGAAAAATTGTTTTTTGTTAAAACCGCTAAGTTAAATTAATTGTTAAAGTTAAACTAAAATACAATTTTAATTAAAGTGAATTAAAAGTAGAATTATTTATTAATTCAATTAATTTGTGTCAGGAAAACATGAATGATTTGTGTTTAACCCTGCATTTTTTACAGTGTATGTTTATGGGTTTGTTCCAATACTCATAATAAAAAAATACATAAAAATAAAAACATGCTTGCAAAAGTCCTGCCAGAGTAGCTGTTTGCTAATAAAACACCTACATGACATATTAATGTCAGAAACAATGCACAGTGTCATAAATATTCAAGATCTTTTTAAATCAAAAATCACAACTGTAAATACTACCCTACAGTTACTACAGTAACTAGTCGAACAAACGAAAAAGACTGTAAATATCACATTACTTTTTACAGTACACTATCAGTATACTAAAAAAGCAAACTTGTGATATATAGCATTACAGTATGAGTGAGACAGGCGATGACAAGTTTTATGACTTGACAAAAAGCTTTTCATGTTTGGGATTTTTCTGTTTGAAGGATTGACAGGCGATCTCCAGCTCTCCATCTGTGACTCACCGTGATCTTCAGGCCTGCTCTGTAATCCTGTGTGTGAGTGTGTGAGGAGGTGACAGGCATCATGAGGACTGACAGCTGTAAAGCCCTTTACAAACAGCAGCCCGGTGCAAATTTCAGACAGCCGAGGCCGCAGGACGCACACAGTACTCAGAGAAGTTTAGGCTCCACGCCAACAGGAGACTGACAGATGAAACTTTCTGAACCAATTCATTCTGCAGGAAAGAAGAAATGCAGATGGGGGCTTGGTTACAATGGATGCCGAATATTTTGTGTTTTATCAACAACAAGCAATTTTTGAATCGTCTTTTGAATTTATCAATTAGATTTGTGTACTTTTTTTCTAATAGTCTTTTGAATTTATTAATTTAATTTGTGTATTTTTGAATCGTCATTTGAATTTATTAATTGGATTTGTGTACTTTTGAATCGTCGTTTGAATTTATTGTTTAGATTTCTGCATTTTTTAATCCTCTTTTAAAGTTATTATTTAGATTTGTGTATTTTTTAATCGTCTTTTGAATTTATTAATTGGATTTGTGTATTTTTGAATCGTCATTTGAATTTATTAATTGGATTTGTGTATTTTTGAATCGTCATTTAAATGTATTAATCGGATTTGTGTACTTTTGAACCATCTTTTAAATTTATTGTTTAGATTTGTGTATTTTTTAATCGTCTTTTGAATTTTTTTATTGGATTTATGTATTTTTGAATTGTCTTTTGAATTTACGAATTGGATTTGTGTATATTTGAATTGTATTTTGAGTTTACAAATTGAATTTTGCATATTTACAAACTGTGTGTTGAGCTTACAATTTATATTTTCTAATGTGACTTGTGTTGTGGATGTATGAACTATATTTTGTAAATATATTATTTTTGAGACTGATTTGGCTCTATAATGAACTAGCAATGATATTTCAGAGCATAAATATGAACTACAAAACTGAAACATTCAGAATTGAACCAAAATGGTGTTTGATTTTTAATTATAATCATAGATTAAAAAAAAGATTTAATTGATAAAGATAAATTAAAAGAAATGTGGATCCAAATCATTTCAAATGAAGAGCTATTTATTAATCTATGCAAGTGCAACATATGTCAATACTAATTTTAAATGTTGGCTTAATCCCTCGTGAAAAGAAAACAATCAAACAAAAAAAAATAGTATTAAAAGTCTAAAGATAAATGCATTACAATTCAGTAGTACAATCGAGAAATCACTAAAACAATACAACCAGTGAACGACAAACAGAACAGTGAGGGTGAGGTTTCATGATTCACTAATTCAAATGTTCATTCAGGGTAAGTCACCAGTAAAGGATTCATTAATTCAAATAATCTGTTCAGAGTGAGTTCACTTGATTTTCTTGATGCAAATGTTTCATTTAGGGTTAGTCTCCAGTCAGTGATTTACTCATTAAAATGATCAGCTCAGACTGAGTATCTAGTCAACGATTCACTGATTAAATGATGTGTATATAGTTAAACGGGTCGCACACCGGACTCGCCACTTATTGCTTCGACACTGCGTGCACATGACAGTTGGAAGTATCGCACACCAGCCGCACACATTGGCATGCTATTTAAAATAAAACTATTCAGATGGCGCTTTGTGACACGGCAAAAATATAAACAGTGTCCTGAGTCAGCGCCGCGAATAGGTAAAGACTTGCTGCGCCAGTGTGTGTACCCCCATAGAAATCTCTGTTTCGAATTCTAAAATGCATGGCACGACGAATCTGGTGTGCGACCCCCTTTATTCTCCAGTAAATGATTCACAAATTCAATTGATCTGTTCAAAGTGAGTCTCCACTCAATCATTCACTAATTCAAATACTCTGTTCAGGGTAAGTTTTCATGATTCATTGAATCAAATGTTTCATTCAGGGTGAGTCTCCAGTAAATGATTCACTTATTCAAATTATCTGTTCAGAGTGAGTTTTCTTGATTCATTCGATTCAAATGTTTTGTTCAGGGTGAGTCTTCAGTCAATGATTCACTTATTCTAATGATCCATTAAGTGCGAGTCTCCAGTCAATGTGGTTTCACATGTTTTCACTTGAATTATCATGCATTATACATATGATTATCAGAGTATAATTTTTTAGTAATTAAACTTTCGTGCAAAATAAACATTATCATTAAGTACTTACATTTATTAATTAAAATAATTAATAATCAAGTACTTTTGTACTTTGACTCAAGTGATATTAGCTTTATCATATATTGAATACAATTAACGTCCAAATTGGACTAACCAAATTTGTTGCAAAGCTACATATCATTATGTAGCTAAATAAGTATAACACAAGTCTACTACCTTTTTTTCACATGCTTAAGTATCAAATAGTCAATAATATATACATATTATAAGCATTTCAATAAAATCTTTGGTCCCACTTTATATTAAGTGGCCTTAACTAATATGTACTTACAAAGAAATAATAGTTTGTTACAATGTACTTATTGTGTAAATACATGTATTTACTGTGTACTTATGCTTGATTAAATACATGTATGTAATTACATCAGTAGTTAACTTTTGTAATTACATTTGTAAATACACTGTTTACCATCCCTTACACCTTAACCCACCCTTAAACCTACCCATGCCACCAAACCGGTTCATAACCCAACCTCTATCCCAACTCAAAAGCACCACAAGGGTTCTCAAATACACAACCCGGGCTCATTGTGGAAACGTAGTCCTGCGGATGGCGGGTACGTACGGCTGCAGTTTTTGTTTTCGCGAATCCGCGAGAGGCCGCTGTTGTGCGCTGTTGTTTTCGCACCTCAGACGCCTCTCGCGGGTGCGGGCGCGGGTTCTCGCGTGAACCCACCGGAGGCCGCTGTCCGACTGACCGGATGATTGACTGCACGACCGGCCAATTGGCCAACCCGCCCTCCTCCTTCCCTGAACCCAACCAATTTTACAGATCGACCCGCCCACCTGCTCGCTTCCCTAAACCAGAGAAACAGTTTACAAAAGCCGCTCAAAAAAATAAAAGCCCCGATTTATTTATTTTTTTCTACCGCGTTTTTGGATTTTGCTGCATTCTCACCCGTCACGAAACTCGTTCACTAAATTTTTGGGATTCTGTTTTTGTCTTACCTGATTGCTGGAACCGCTCTTCCCCGGACTCGAAACCGGTCGTCGTGGACGACTCCTCTCTGCAACTCGAGCCTGCCGACGTACACTGTGAGCTGAGTGGACAAACGGGTTGCAGCGGGGAAGCCCTCCACAAGGAGGTAAGGCAAGCGCGAAAGGGAACAGCGTCACACCGCCCCGCAGCGTTCGCTTGAAAATAAATTAACGCGGCCATACGTACCCCCGGAACGTATTTTGCTGTCTCCAGAAACGTCCGCAGGACTATGTTTTCAGAATGAGCTTGGGTTGCAAATACATTATAAACAGTAAGTATATTGTATTTATTTTTTGATGTAAGTGCATAGTAGTTAGGGACACTTAATATAAAGTGGGACTAAATCTTTTGATCAGTTCCTCATAGTATAGATCTGTCCATTCATCTGAACAGGTATAATTCTTAAAATGACCCACAATCAGTCAAATGTTCTTCCGCTGTGTGGTTCACACACAGAAAACTGGTGTTAATTATAACAATCTCTGCTCCATTCCTCCTCACACACTACTTAAACTGAATCACTGGTGTTGCTTTTTGTAATTGGCACCCGTCCATCTGGTTTAGCTGTTCATGATTGCAACATGAACAGTAGACGTTTCCTTCAAACAAGTGAAGTCAGAAGCACGGCTTTGAACGTCAAGAAGGCCTTGAGGGATCAGATCCATTGCAGACAATCACTGATGAATGAAGAACATATCGAGCGCACAATCTTGTCTGAAAGCTGATCATGTCTTGATATTCAGCCTGCTGAAAACAGGCTTTTCAATCTTTCAGTCGGCCGTTTGAAGTAAAGCCTGTTGTGGCATGAAAATGAAGTGTGTTGACTTTTTGTGAATGTACTTCAGTGAGTAACACTGATTTCATGTTACATAAACAAATGAAGACATAAAAGAAATAGCTCGAAATAGCTCTTGCTTTTAACATTTGTTCTGCTTTTTCCCCCCTCCTGTGAAATTTAGGAACATTAAAGCAAAGTGAAATGCGGCATAGTTTGAAAAGAGAAGCTTATCCGTAATCTCTTATTATTTAAGAATGGGTAGGGAGGCAGTCGTGGAAGGTGTCTTAAAAAATCAAATTCTCCTGTCAGACTGGCTTAAGGAATCGCTTGTATGTGGATTCATGTTTGAAGGTTAACATGTTCATGTCTGTTTCAGGCCATTGGGAAAAGCTTTCAGACTGAAGACCTTTAAATTAACAATAGAATGAAAGGATACTCCTTAAGAGTCCTGTGTTCAGGTGAAACGACATCTTAGCTTCTGAATGAATGAATGAATGAATGAATGAATGAACAAACGTACAGAGGAATGAATGAATAGCAAAGCTTGCTTGTGCAGAAAAATTTGACACAATGTCAATTTATTCTCGGGAGGTATTCTTGTATAAAGTATGAAATTATTTAATACACTGGCAAATATAGGGATGGGTATCGTTAAAGTTTTAATGGTATTACAATTTTTATTGATACCACTTATCGATTCAGCACTTCCAGTACTTCACTACTCTTTGTAGTATTTTTTTTATGAAAAAACAAAAACAAATTGAACAGAATTAACAGCACTTTATTTTGCTATTACATTTTAAAGTAAAATATATTAAATCAATTATTGTGAAACAAATAAATATATATTTTATTATTGGGAAAGAATGTATGGTTTGAAGGAAAATGACTCTCAAATCAACATGTTTGCCTATTCTGGGAGAAGTCGGGACCTTTCTTGGTTTATTGTGCTCCCTGCAGTTGAAATACCCTCTTGGAGTTGCAAAATGCAGTTAAATGAGATAATGTTTATGACTTTTCATTAACGCATTTACATAAATGAGTTATGTGATTCTCATGTGAGATTGCCAACTGTGCAGATGAATATCAAATAGTTTAAATTAGAAAAGGTTGGTCTGCTAAATTATGCTACAATAAGTGATGTTTATTTAGCAAGAATTCTCCAGTACCGATAGCAGAACAGTTAACGTCAGAGCTTATACTTCGGTCTTTTATAATGTAGCACCGATACCGATGAAGTACCAAGTTTCAGTACCCATTCCTAAGCAAATATATTAATTAATACTGTTTTATTATAACCATAAAACATTAATCAAATCTCAAGTTAATTAACTGATTTAATCCTATCAAACACTGTATTGTTTATTGAATATTGAAGTAAAATGCTAATTTTGTCTTTCATTTATTTCAAAATTGTCAATATCTTGTACAATTTTAAAAACAAGAGACCGTAAAGTTCAACACCCTACGTCGACTGTGAGTGACATCACTTCGGAATACAAACACGCCAAATATAGTCGTCCCACCCCTGTGGTTTGATTGACAGGTTTCAGTGTAGACAGAAATTCAAATGCAAAAGGGTTTGCGATTCCATTTGAGTTTTGGCAGGTTACATGCACAATGCAGAGAAAAAGAATGAGCAAATGAAGCAATTAATATTGGTATTTAGATTTGTCAGGCTCATAGGCCGCAAGACATAGTAAATGCATTTGCAAAAGCTTTTTCATTAGAATTGGGCAGTCACTGTGTTTGCAGGATTTGAATCTTGTAAATCTTATAAATCAAAATTGCATTTGAAAATAGTCCATGATATCTTTCCATATATATCTGAGGTATCACCAGATAGCAGGTGAGTTAAATTTAGTATAAAAGCTTTTCCATTGTCTCGGCCTGGCCACAGAAAGTTCAACATGGCACCTCTTGGCAAACAAATCTCAGAAGACCTGAAAAAACATATTGTTGCTTTACATAAAGATGGCTTAGGCTGTAAGAAAATAGCCAACACTCTGAAACTGTGCTGCAGCACAGTGGCCAAGACCATCCAGTGTTTTAAGAGGACAACAGAACCATGGTTGGCCAAAGAAGCTGACTGAACGTTCTCAGCGTCACATCCTAAAATTCTTCGAAAAAAAGTCTTTGAAAAACAGATGGACGAGTACTACTAGTATTGCTGCAGTATGTTTGTGTACTTTTTCTAATTTCCCTTTAAGTGGAAAAAATAAATTAATTGAAATGAAAATTAAAGTATAAAAAGCAGAATTGAACAAACAGATTTTCCCAACCAGCAAATATTAATCTGACACAGAGTATAAAAGCAGTCACTAACCCACCAATGATTAAATCTCCAAAAGACTGACAAAAACATTGCTGAATTGTAGCTTTGACATGGACATGAGGGATATAAATTACTGAAAAACAGCTATGGGTGAAGTATATTGTTCGTCGCAAGTGCTCAGTTTGCGATCACATCTCAGTTCTGTTGATTTGTAATTTCAAATATTCGTAGCTTGAAAATGAGAAATATGACTGCTATTAATTTATGACTACAATGGCGAGGGCTTAAACGGAGCAGTGCTCATAATAGAGCGAAAATGTTTTGTATTTTTGTAGGAAACACAGTTTAGATATTTTTAGAGTAAGAGGTCTATCAATGAATGTGTCAGGA
This sequence comes from Danio rerio, assembly GCF_052040795.2. Lineage (NCBI taxonomy): Eukaryota > Metazoa > Chordata > Actinopteri > Cypriniformes > Danionidae > Danio > Danio rerio. The sequence goes on from NC_141025.1 coordinate 15,939,536, forward strand.
ATATCGAAAACTAAACCAACTTAACTCCGATCCTTTAGCACCCCCTCACAGAGCTTGATCCACGCTGGCATTTCTCCCCTCGAGTTTTAGGTTTTGAAAAGGAAAAAAAATCCACCACCCAGTCCAAAAATGTAGAATACCGGGTAACAGATTTGCACAATCCATATACTGTACACAACGCTTTGGCCTATTTCCCTCTCTCAAAAGCTTGACAGACCTCCTGCGCATGGCTAAGGTTGCTAAGCCATGATTGCGAAGGGTCAATTAGGTTAACTAGGCAGAATAGGGTAAATAGGCAAGATAATGTATAACAATAGTTTGTTTTATTGACTATTGAAAAAAATGTACCTTAAAGAGTCTAATAATTTTGACCCTAAAATGTTTTTTTTACCCTAAAATGAGGCTTTGCTGAAAACCTGAACCCCAAGTATGTATGAGCAGTAATATACAGCCGTATATTACATATATTACATATAAAACACTCAGTCGAGGAAACAATTTGTCTTGGTTTCCATACGAGCATCACAGCTGTGTTCTGATCTTGGGAGAATTATTAAGAAAGATTTGAGGCTTTTGACAGGCCATCCGAGAGACGTAAAACAGAAAGCCTTGATAATGTTGATGGGTTATAGTTTAAAGAGAGGTGCTGAACTCAGAGGGAATCAAAGCGTCATTAATAATCTGCGATAAAGTCCTCCTGAGGCTCAGCAGATGCACAAAAACAGCTCTCCGCTTAAATGGATACTATCGGCGGGTTAATTCAGAGGTCAGGACTCTTGGCAGCACGGAGTCAGGCTGATTCAGAAAGCAAATAATGGGCCCTTAAGATAAAGCTGGCTTTAAAGTGTCCTATGGTAGCCAAAAACAATAAATTCATATGATGGAGAGAAGGAGTCTGAAAAGCAGGACAATTAGATTAATGAGTCAACTGAGCTGCTGGTGCAATCGCCATTGAGGACACAATCACTTTAACAGGCCTCCAGTCTTCATCTGCAATATATACACTTTACTAATTTATTTACAAAGTCAGACATGCAGATTTGGAAGGGAGTGAAATGTTCCCCTCAAATCTGCTTAAAAAAGAAGAAATATGACATTGAAGATAATTTAGCAACTATACACAGGGTTCTTGTCAAATTTAATTAATTGTCAAGCACTTTCGAGACTTTTTTTTAGCACTATATAATTGTGGTAAAATACATATTTACATACAATGCTCAGCATAAATGAGTACACCCCTCAAAGATCTCTCTTTTTATTTAATATTTTCCACAGGATGCTTTATAATAATATGTTTGTGAACAGTGGCGGTTCTAGTTTAAATGGCACCTTGGGCGAACCAACCCAAATTAATATGTTGGGAGAAAATATTAAATTAATTTTATTATACAGTCATGTCTAATGTCTAATTATGTCTAATTTGTCAAGATTGGTATTTTAGAAAATCTGGAATATATTGGTAAAACATACTAAATACTGAACAAAAAAAACTTTAATGTTGAATCAAAATGAAGTGCTTACCAATGCACCTTATTAATTAATAATCAATAAGTTTTGATGTATTTACAGTAGGAAATGTGCAAAGTGTCTTCATGGAGCATGAGCTTTACTTAATATTCGAATACATTTTCCATAAAATAAAAATCTATAATTTCGACACACAATGTTTTTTTTTTTTTTTTTTTTTGCTGTACAACATAGGACAACATGTGGTCTAGGGTCAATCAAAAACACACAAATAAAAAATGTTAATTTAAATAAATGCTGACTTGTGAATTTGATATTCAACCATTTAAAATATTAAGATGAATAAGTTCTTGTTTTTATTTTAATTATGTAATTTATACAGTTACATAGTATTTCTATTCACAAATAACTATTGAATAGCTCATCTCAGAGTTCAACATTGATAAAAAAGGTTTCTCAAAATCCAAATCATATTACAATGATTTTCTGAGCGATCATTTGACCAAAGTGATAATTAATGAAATTAAAAATATTAAAACTAATATAATATATTTTGCAATGTTAGTTTTTAAATTAGGCTGCATGGTGGCGCAGTGGGTAGCACGTTTGCCTCACAGTAAGATGGTCTGGTTTGAGCCACTGCTGGGTCAGTTGCCATTTCTTTAGTTTGAAGTTTGCATGGTCTCACCGTGTTGGTATGGGTTTCCTCCGGGTGCTCAGGTTTCTTAAGTCCAAAAACATGTGGTATAGGTAAATTGGGTAAGCTCAACTGTCCATAATGTGTGTGTGTGTGAGTGAGTGTGTATGGATGTTTCCCAGTAATGGGTTGCAGCTGGAAGGGCATCCGCTGCGTAAAACAAATGCTGGATAAGTTGGCAGTTCATTCCGCTGTGGCAACCCCTGATTAATAAAGGGACTAAGCCGAAAAGACAATGAACGAATGATAGTTTTTAAATTTAACTTTGTGAACTAACAATGCTGAAAAACATATTTTGAAAAAATAAAAAATAAATAAATAAATATAAATATATATATATATATATATATATATATATATATATATATATATATATATATATATATATATATATATATACACACTGTCTATTAATGAATCATCTTGCACCACACAGACTTTTGTCCAATCAGATGCTCTTCGGACCTCTTCTCACTATCTAGGAACTGTAAGTAGCAGCAAATCACAATTTAAATTAAGTCTCTTTACAATTTAAATTAATAAATCCATTTAAATTCTCTAGATATTTCCCACCCAAACTCCATTATCAACGTACTTTACCTCGCACTGTACAAGCAAATGTTATAACGAATATTATTTACATCTAAATACTACACACCAAGTTAAAGTAAAATGTACTTGCATTTGCAAAACTAAATTCAGCTTTCTTTTTTTTACACAAATACTACAACGAATCATCCAAACGCAAATGTAAACAATGAGTTCTTTAGCGCCACATGTTTAAGAAACTGAAAACTAGTATTGTAAAAGTAATTTACACAGTAAACATACACGTCCATGACAGCTATTCTTAAAAATGTGTCTTCAACGTTCAAAATGAAACCTGGTCACTAATAAACTCAAAGCATTTATCATCCCCATCAATCATTTTTATACCCAAATGTCTGTGGTTCTGACTCTTGTTTTGATAGAAATGGAAAGTAGTGTCCAAACATCCATTGTTGCAACAGCAACCACTGCTGACTCAATATTTGTACTTTTATTATTGATGATGTACTCATAAACACTAAAAGACAGACAGGTCTCGATACACTAGATAATGCCAGAATGAAAAAAAAAACTATCTCTATTTATTTAATCAGCTGTTGTTTCGTTTCTGACAATTTCATTTTCATTTTTAAACATGCAAGGAAAAATTTCTTGAAACTGAATGTTGACAACCTGAAGGTCTGAAAGTCTGAAGAAAAGCAGACATATTTAAGCTTTGAACTGAGCCGGGAGTGTAGCAAACCTTTCTCAAAAATAGCATCCACCAAAAAATAACAGCTTTCATGGCGTTTAACTGTAATCCCCTTTACTTTCTGCCACAAACATTAATTTTAACAACTTGTGGCCCTCGCGGGACCATCTTTCTCCCTGCGCTCAGAATACTTCTATGGTCCATTTAGCCTAAACTTCTCTGGTTCTGCATTTGTAAATATTTATGTAAAGCATAAAACAATGGGTAATTTTGGCTCTCTGGGCTCTGGTATTTTGAATGCAAACACCAAATGTAGTCTGAGAGGGATAAACGTTCAGTCCGGTGTGCTTTAATTGGCCAGAGAGAATCTGGGAAGGTCATATTGCTCCTGTGCCACTGTTCCCTCCATTAAATCCTTACAACAGATTGCAGATATAAAAGTTTTTTTAATGTTACCGGGTGAAAAAAACAGCAATGTCCAAGCATCACAAGAGGAACAAACCCTTCAGGAGGGAACAACCAATATATATAGTCCTGCTGTGTTTGTTTGAACAGGACTGTGGTTTTCACAATCAAAAAAAAACTCATTTTAAACTTCTTGTCCTAAATTGACATGACAACATCTAGAGGAAATGCAAAAAAGTAAAATATGTAATTTTAGAAAAGCTAACAAAATTGCTGCACCCTCAAAACAATCCATTCAATTGCATTGACTAAAAAAATCTTAAGAAAATTAAGTGACTGAAAACACTCGCAAAATCACAATGACACAAGGGAGACGGTAACATACAATAAGCAATTTGCTGAAAAAGAATGTTGAACTTGAACCATCTTAATTCAAACAGTCAAATGATGAAATTATATAAAACTATGTACAGTCAAAAATATTATTATTATTATTTTTAAAATATTTCCCAAACAGAGCAATGCATTTTTCACAGCATTTCCAATAATATTTTTTTCTTCAGGAAAAACTCTTGTTTGTTTTATGTTGACTAGAATAAAAGCAGGTTTAATTTTTAAAACTCATTTAAGGTCAATATTATTAGCCCCCTTAACCAATATATTTTTGATTGTCAACAGAACAAGCATTATACAATTCCTTGCCTAATATAACTTATTTACTCAGTTAAGCCTTTAAATGTCACTGAATACTAATCTCATGAATAATATCTAGTAAAATATAATTTACTGTCATCAGGGCAAAGATAAAACAAATCAATTATTAGACATTAGTTATTAAAACTATTATGTTTGGAAATGTGTTGAAAAAATGTTCCCACTTTTAAAAGAAATTGGAGAAAAAATATAAAAAGCAGGGCAAATAATTTTGACTTCAACTGTATTTATTGAGCAATAAAAATAGACAATAAATAAATGAATGAACTAATTAATGCTACTGGGTGAAAGGACCAGCAATATCCAAGCATCACAATAGCAGAAGTGGATCAAATCATTTAGGAGGGAATAACTGCAAGATTTGAGGCCTGTGTGTTTGATAGGCCTATTGTTTTCAAAATGAACAGTTCCTTTTAAACTCCTAGTCCTAAATTGACATGACAAGACCAAAAAATAAATTTTAGGAAAGCTAACAATAGAATCGCTGCCTCCTCAAAACAATTCAGTCAGTTGCAGTTGCAGACCAAAAAAAAAAGACAAGAAAAAAATCAAGTGACTGAAAACACTGAAATCAAAAAGACACAAGGAAGACAATGATATACTGTAAGAAATTTCCTGAAAAAAGCAAATGCTAAGCTAACAATGTTAGAACTTGGAACCATCTTAATTTAAACAGTCACATGAGGATAAAGTAATCAGAAAAAATTCTACTAAAAGTGGACCTCTAAAATGACCCAAGAAGGAAAATAGTAAACTAGTGAAGAAGCAAACAGTTTCATTTTTGAATTTTTTGTTTTTGTTCAATTGTGTATCTGCACCACTCAAAGGAAAAATTTTTATTTTATTTTTTTTATGATAACCTATATTTTTTATGATAACAAAATATACATTTTGTTTTTATTACAGCTTTCCCCAATGAAAAATGATTGAGCTCAAGCGCATCAAATAAAAAGCAAATAAGAAGCATCTTAAAGGGGGGCGGGACATGTTAGACATTAGAGAGCATTTGATTGGTCAGTAGATTTGATGAGAAACTGAAGAGATAACATCAAAATAAATAAATAAATAAAAAATAAAGCTTAATACATTTAGGCGGAAGCGACCAATTACAAGTTTTTAATGTTTACATCTTCTAAATATGAATTTTGTCACTGTTTTGGACACTATCCTTAAGTCTACACTGTAGGATTAAAAAAAAAAAAATGTTATTTAGATTTCACAGGGACTTTAACAGACTTAAAGACTAATAAAGAATGAAGTAACATTGGCAAAGATGAACAAATATCATAATTAATGTACTGTTCATTGTTTGTTCATGTTAGTAAACGCATTAACTTAAAAGTGTCACCAAAAAAATTATATGATCAAAAAATTGCTTCATATAGTCAAGTAAAGAAGAGGCATAACTCAAACCAGCTGTCAAGAAAGCTTCAGAATAGTCAAGGGTCAAAGAAGTGCCATATTCACAATGTCTTCAAAGAGCCGAAAGCTTAGAGAATGAGTAATTGTTGGTGTTGAGCAGGTCTGAGTGAGAAATGAGTTCACTGTGACATTGTCCACAGCAGAGGAGTCTGACTGCCTCAGATATCATACAATATGATGGATAAGAGCAGCCTATGCTTTTTCAAAGGCCTACATTACTGCATTCCCCACGTGAAGGCAATATTTATCTTCTTTCAGTCTCTTTCTGCCGAGGATTGAGTGGGTGGTTGTCTTACCTGTCTGGAATAAGGTTTTACACTGAGAGCTAGGAGGGAAAGCCAGAATAACCATGAAAGGACACAGTCACAGCAAACAAACATTTCAGTGAGTTTGTAGGATATTCAGAAACAATAAAATAATTCACTACATATATGCATATTTTATTAAAAATTTAAATATTACGTTCTGTAAACAAATTTAATTTGTCAGTTAAATAATACAAAACAATGCATAGTTTATATATTTTATAGATGAGTAGATTTAGATTCCTAATCTGCAGGTCTGTTCCATTAACTTGTTGAATAATTTAAATATATTTAAATATTATAACTGAAAAATCCTGAATGGTTTAAAAAAATCTATATAAAAAAAGTAAAATAAATGTATATTAAAATGAATTACTATATTGCAGGGCTTCTCAAAGTCCGGTATACAGTCTAGGCCATGAAGGATTAAGGTATTTCTGAAGGCAAAGGGGGGTTCAACCCAATACTATTAAGGTGTACCTAATAAAGTGGCCGGTTAGTGTATATAAATATAGAATGCATGTTTTTAAAAGTTAACTATATTTAAGTATATATTAGAAATTTATTTTAGTAGTTCAAAAACATGTCATTTTACTCCACACAAATCTGCTACATGTTGTAATATATTTATTAAAAACTAGGGGGGGGGGGGGGAGTCCCTTTTAACAAATTTAACAAATTATTTGCATTGTACCAAGACAGAACACGTCATCAATCATAAGATCGCACTATGAAACAGATGGAACTGTTGTGTCCTCTTTCCTCCGCATGTCTCAGAATGACCTGCATGATGTAACACAGAGCACATTTGAGGAATTGACTGAGTTGAACACAACTGACACCACAACTGGATTCTGTACAAATGGCCAGAGTTTGGGCCTGGAGTGAGCGCTGCGCTTTCAAACCGGAAATCTGCCTTTTCCTGCACACATCTCAGGCTGAGGGTGAGCTTTTGCTTAAGTGTAGTGGGGTTAGCAAGAGAAGCGACCACGTGTGTAACTATCATAGCACTTTTAAGTATGTGTGAAATCACCATATACAATTTTTTATTTTTTTGCTAGAGCATATTGTTATTCATTAGGTGCAAAAATTATCCATGCAAGTTAATCCACTAAAAAAATAATGGTAATCTTCAGCGTTTTGAGTTGTTAACCATGCACACTAACAGTTTGCTATGAAAGAATAGTGCACAAAAAAGCCAAAAATAAGTCAAAATTAAGTGTTTCCTTAAAAATAGCTAAATAATCTGTAAAAAGGAAGTAGTAAAATAATCCTGCTTTTGTTTTAAAATTGTGATATTTGAACTAGAAAAAAAAAAAGTTTTTTTACACAATTTTTGCAATTACTTGTGCACAATTATTTTAAACTCTCTCGAAATGCTCACAGTCACAGGCCTTAAAGGCAAACGCAAATGATAAACTTTCACTCTGTTATGGTTAAACTCTGTAGTGACTTTATAAATCACATGTTCTGTGGCTCCTGGTCAACAACAACCTGACAAAAGTCTTGTCGTTGATCCCAGTTGTAAGAGCAAAAAATATTAACTTGAATTGTAGATGATCATTTGGAAAAGCTCGATTTTTCTAATGGATCATGTTGAACTGCATCCCAATCATCACAATTACTGAAGAAGGCGCATTGGAACCCACATGGACCCAAGATTCTCATAGAAAACAGTCAAGTTTGGTAAAGGAAAAATCATGGTTTGGGGTTACATTCAGTATGGGTGTGCGAGAGATCTGTGAAGTGGATGGCAACATCAGCAGTCTGAGGTATCAAAACATTTGTGCTACCCATTACATTACAAACCACAGGAGAGGGCAAATTTTTTAGAAGGAGCAACCAGGAGATGACATTAAAGTTCCTGAAAGCAAAGAAGGTCAAGGTGGTCCAGGATTGGCCAGCCCAGTCACCAGAAATGAACATTATTGAGCATGTCTGTGGTAAGATGAAGGAGGAGGCATTGAAGATAAATCCAGAGAACGTTGATGAACTCTGGGGTCCTGCAAGCGCACTCTTTGTCATTCCAGGTGACGTTTGACGAGTTTTTTTTTTGTTTTTTTTTGTCATTGCAGAGATGTATGGATGCAGTCCTCCAAGTTCATGGGAGTAATACACAATATTAATTGTTTTTCCACTGCACAATGACTTTATATTCTATAATGTACATTATTTCTGTTAAATGACAATATTTTTGTCTAAGCAAAGTCAGACCTTACTGTCCTAATTAATTATTTAAATATCAAGGCATGATCATAATTTATTTTGGTAAAATGAGCATAATCTAGAGGCCTTTGCCTTTTATATAAGCCACTTCTGATACCAAATGATCAACTAGAAGTCAAGTTATTATTTGCTGTTCCTAAAACTTAGGCGAAAAATATAGGCGAAAAGACTTTTGTCAGGTAATGTATAATTAAGACTCAACATTGCAGATCCAGCGATGTGAATATCATGGTTTATGCAATGTGCAAATTCACAATTAAATCATATATTGTGCAGCCATAGTTAACACTGTTTACCTGCAATGCCTTGACTTGTAAATAAAGAAAGAGAAAGTTCTATTTCTGGCAATGTGCCAGAGTTTAACACACATTCACAGCATGCCTCTGCATCACCTCAGGTTGTATTGTCTTTTTTTTTTTTTTTTTCAAGTCTGGCTGAAAACAAACATAGCGTGTTGTGTCTACGTGCTTTGCCAACCTCAACAGAAAACACTGCAGCACAAACTTCTTTTCCCGTATCAGGAAAGTAAAAAGAAAAACAAACATGCCAAGTTTCTGTGGCACAAACTGTTCCTGAATCAGTTTATGACGTCAAGAATTTCATGAGGAATATTTCATTGGGTGTGTAAATATACCAAACCTTTATCTGTAAAAATTTGAACAACAATTTGGATCTGTTGACCAAAAGCAAAGGTAGTTTAAAAAATGAGAGAGACTACTGCAACTACTGACATCGATAGGAAAAAAAAAATCTTAAACATATTTTACTTTGATAATATTCATAATAGTATATTTTAATAATATTCTTAACCATATTTTATTTATTATAAAAAACTCAAACAGCTTTGGAAATAAAGTGGATGATCCGTAAATGAAGACAAAATTTTAATTTTATGGTAAACTGTCTCTAAGTTTAAAAAACAACCCATGCTCATTATGGATACAGACCCCTGTATACATTTCTGAACAGTGCAGAATATGTCCCAAGAGGTAGTTTTTTTTTTTTTTTTTCAGTTTTTGTTTTTGCGAATTTATCGTTGGCCGATGTGTATGCTTTTTGAGATCTCAAATTTCTCTCTTGAGTGGCATTCACACGTAATCACGTAATCACGTAAGCATTCAGGAGGCAGTACAAAAAATAAAAATAAAAAGTTGTCGGTGACGTAGGATTTATTTGAAAGACGAAATGCAGGTAGATGTACCTCTGGCTACATAATTCGTGCTCTTCAAAATGTATATGAGGATACGCATTCACAATGAGGCTCTGTTGCTTAAAAATGAGATTCCTTGCTGTCTGGATATATGCAACTGTTTACTAGACCAGTATTAAACTCTTGAGAAACCCCGAGAACCATTTCTGAGACAAACTTTAAATAGTTATGGACAAAATAAAAAAAAAAAAACATTGTAAATTAGTGCTCCATTCAAGCACAAAGAATTTAAAGTCAGCATGAACCAGAAGTTGCTGAGACTTTTATTTCAGTTTGTTGTTGTGCTTCCAGCTCAAACAGAATCAGTGTTGATCAGCGTCGCTACATGTAGTGATGTTACTACAGTAGTTTAACTACTAGCTTAACTACAATTATTACTTCTCAGGAGCAAAGCTATTTTTTAGTCAAGTAGCGCAGTAGCATCCACACAAGCTTTTATCCACACAATACGTTTACCGATCGCGGATCAATAAGTGAGGACAACGACATTAACATCACTGAGCTGTGTGGCCGGTTTTGGCCGATGAAAGCAAAGCCATATGATGGCCAGAATGAGGATTTCTTTTTTCTGTTTTACGATGGTCCACAACAAACTTTTTGGTGCATTACTGCCAGCTCTCGCTCCGCACGGTGACGTCACGACCAATTAGGCTAACACGAAAAAATTTGCTTATTGCAAAAACTTGCTTATTTGCATAAGTTATTTCTGAAGGAGGATTCCGTGTGACCAAACCTCGTGAAGTACATTATATATATATATATATATATATATATATATATATATATATATATATATATATATATATATATATATATATACACATATACACACACATATATATATACACACACACACACACACATATATAGTATATATTTTTTCCTAAATATTTTTTTTTATATTTTACTATATTATTTTAAATGTGTAATACCTGGTTTTATTGGGCTATTCGTTTTTTGCTGTTATATACTATAATTTGTTTCTGTTTGGAGCAAATTATTAGCAGTAAATGATTGAACTGAACAAATATGCCTCATATGTTTCATTGACAGTTTTATTGATCACTAAGATATGATTGACTCGGATTTAAGTTGCTTCGATTTAAAAATGAAAATTGCAAATATAGCTTTAATGTAGCTAAGCTACTTTTGTCAAGTAGCATTTAGCTTAGCTTACAAACATTTCCCAGTTAGTGTAGTTAAGCTACATTTTAAGTAGAGTAGCTAATAACTTAGCTCACTACATTTTTCGAGTAGCTTGCCCAACACTGAACAGAATATTGAATAACTGACGTGGCTTTCTTTTTGCACATCACTTCCTTGTAGCAACCTAATGGTAAGAGGGCTGTAGATAGAAATATTGTGGCTAAGGCATTAAACTGATGTCAACAGAGAAGTACCACCACTCCAAATGCAGAAGCAAATGATTAAACTTTGATTAAAGACTATCAAAAAAAATTTTGTGAATTAACTTGCACAGATTAATTATTCATCTGCCTAAAGAATAACAAATGTGCACAAGCAAAATAAGCCGTAAATTTAAGAAAAATAAGAAATTTACAAAGACCCTAAAAGTTCAAGAAACCCTCAAATATTTTTTTTTATTTTAACAGATTTGTGTGTGTTGAGCATCAGTTAAGACAACTTTAGCACCTGTCAGCTTTAACTTTGGGAAAGACTGGATAATTTTGAGCTTTTGTCAGCTAATTTCATCTTCTGCATTTAAAATCATTATTGGGCCAGGATCAAAATCTGTGATCAAAATCGCACCAATCTGCCTTTCCAGAGACGGTTTCTTATCATTATTCATAGTTGTGTTTTCTTATCCTATGAGAAGAGCCTGCTTCATTATTATTCATGAGAGCACATGCTTTCTGAAGGCAAGGCAGACCTGCCAAGCTATGATATGCAGTATGGCAACGGAGTACTTTTAACTTTGTAAATTATAAAATCATGGATCTCTTCATGGTTTGTCTCATTTTGTGAGCCAATTGACAGTTGTTGCTCCCCTCTTTTTCCCCTGCTCTGCCGGCCACGCCCACTCCTCCCTCTACTCGCCGCGCTCCATGCCCATCATGAAGCATTTTATTTAAAAAAAATTCTGAGGAAGACTTGATCTGAAAGAGTAGGGTTTTATGACCCTTTAAAGCTTGAATGTATTTTATTTTATTTGGAACTGTTTCTTATACAGCGATTTATTTTTGCGTTAGCATGTTGCTATGCTAACACGATTCCTTCTCTGACAGGTTTTGACATTTGACTTTTGAAAATCAAGACTGAAACAAAAGGACTGAGCCCAGAGATAAAATAGCACAACAGGACACTGAAACATTTCATACGTGCTTTGTCTTTTAGAAGTCATGCATGCGTTTTCAAGTATGTTTTACTGGCACTATTACATCAGAAGTGACCTGGCATCCAAGAAAGTCAAGAAACAACATTCCACTGGTGTTTTGTGAGCTGTGGGTAGACTCGCTGTTAAAATAATAGCATACAAAAATTATAATAGTAAAACAAAAAATGCATGCATGGCAGACAGAGGTATGTTTTTCTCATCTGTTTCTGTGTCTGAAGATTATATCTTATCATTGGCTCAGTTTAACTTACTAAAAAAGGAAAACAGAACAATGACTGTAAAAGTAAAAATGTTATAAATACAACCCCAAATCAGAAAAAGTTAGGAAAGTATGGAAAATGCAAATAAAAAATAAAGAAGTGATATAAGTGCATTGAAATTCCTCCAGATTTCTTAAATCTTATTGATGTTATGCACTGTTGAAGGTGAAATATAGAAATGTTTTCAATCTTTCTTTGGGCAACACTGTTTTTAAACGTTTCAATAATCTTCTCATGTATTTGTTGGCAAACAAACAATCCTCAACCCATCTTTGCTTCTAAAGGACTAGACCTTTATTGGATGCGGCTTTTGTACCAAATCATAACTACAACTACCTGTTGACATCGCCCATTTCAAATCACATCATTATGTAACCAATTTACCCGATTACTAGCCCTAAACCGCTCCTGTCCCAACTTCGGTCTGAATGACAGAAAAGGATGTACATTTTCAAATGAAATGAGCTTGTCCAGACAAAACATGAAATATTTTGTGTTCATATTGGCTGCAATGAAATACAAGTCAATGTAAATTTGAGAAACACTACATCCTTTTATATTTGAGTTTTCCATACCGTCCCAACAAGCAAAGAGTCGGCATGAACTGAAAGTTGCTGAGACCTTTATTACAGTTTGTTGATGTTCTTCCAACTTAAGTGACATACTAAGCAGGGGGTGGGGCTTTTTTTGTGCATCAATACCTTGTAGCAAACTAATGTTAAGAAGGGCATGGTTAAGAATATTGTGGCTGAAGCAGCAAACTGACATCAACAGAGGAGTGCATCAGGGGTAAGTAATGTGTCGGTGCTCTTTGGATAAGGGATTCACTAAGATAAACAACAAAATCATAAGTATTCATATAAGTGAATATGATGCAGTGCACAATAATTCTGTTTTTAAAAATAATAGCCATGTTAATAAAGGCTCTTTAATTTTTTCACTTACTTTGAGTGCGTTACAGGGTTGAGCAATGTTGACCAAATTGGCAAAGTACGATGTCTAATGTAAAATATCGCAATGTACAATGGCATTGTCATTTATGAATAAGTAATTAATTCATTACAGATTAGTTATTTGTAGCCTACTGTTTCAACTACCTGACCCGCATGGTCTTTGTTTTATCCATAACCAAATCATAAATAAATAAAGATAAAGTTACACACAAATTACCACCTGTCAATCACTTTTTCCGCGAGAGTCTGGCATGAATAGGCAGAGTGATCTGTGTCCTTATAATGGCGTCAACAATCTCTTTTGGTAAAAATGGTGCACAACCAACAGTATCTGAGGTTTTCGCTAAAATGACTAAGTACAAAAGTGAAAGCAAAAGATTGAAGCAGTGTGAAAAGACAGAAGAGTTGTTAGATAGAGACCAAATTAATTAAATATCACTTTAACAACTGTAGTGAGACACAATCCAGCGGTGCATCCTTGATCAACCGTCCGGCGTGCACTACTCTCTGGGATTTTGTGCTGAAAGCACCCCCTGACTGCCTGGAGCTCAGATGTCCGCATATGCTGCAGCACGTGCTTGTGTGAGTGTGTGGTGGTCACATGATGTGCGTTTTCAACAGTATAGAGGGAGATCTTTTCAGAAATAATAGATGATACGCCAGTGTGGACGTGGATTATTTTAATTCTAAAATGCCATTTTAAAACTAAGACGTATGGTTTAACTGTAAACTGGGCCTAAGTGTGTATTTTTCACGAGCGAGTTGCTACTGCAACTGGGGCAGGGTGGAGGATCGCAATGCTGGCTTAGCATCATAAAGTCTATCGGCTATCGGGGTATACCTACAGTAGGTCATACCCACGTCAATATACATTTTATTGCCCTTGTAAACCACTTAAACCTGTACACAAACACACACTATAAATTAGAAAAAAAAATTTTTAAATGTAATAATAATATGCAGTCTTTGGTGAGCAAGAGACTTATTTAAAAAAACAACAATAAGCTGGTTACATGAACACCCAAACACCAATAACGATTTCTTCAGCGGTGCTTGTCATAAAAGCATATATCAATCATTATTGAAGCAGATATCCCTACTAATCCGTTCTTTATCTGCCTATTATCATTATGCAAACACAAACACACAACCTTATACAACCAACAGGGATTAGGTTCAGCCTTGTACTTCTTAGAATACAAAAACCTCCTATTCTAATTATAGAATTTAGAGAACAGAAAAAAGAGGCTGAATAGAACTGGGAGGCACTAGAATATCGCTGGCACTTCAGACAGCAGAAGCACAAGACAGTGAGGTGATGACAGGAATTGGGTTTCCTGCAAGGATCTCTTTTATCAACAGGTGTGAGGAAGAGAATGAAGATATGTGAACAGATAAGAATGAACGAGAGGGGGAGAGAGAGAGAAAGATAGAGAGACTATGTGTGACAGATTTTATCACCACTCCAGATGAACCATCTCCTTCTCTCTCTCTCTCTGTCTCTCTCTCACTCCCGCGCTCGCTCTTTCTCTCTTTTTCTCGCTCTCGTTTATCTCTCGATCTGCAACGAGCGGATGCAATGAAAGGTAAACATTGTGCGTCCTATCTTAATTAGCAGAGCATAAACTCTTCCACCCTACTGAATAGTTAACGCAGCCATTAACACAACAAACATGCACACTTCCAGAACAAACATTGAGTCGCCAGCAGACGTGCTTTTCAGGAAATGTTCACTCACAATGCTACCTATTTTTGAAATGCATACTCTGCCCAAAGGTAGTGAGGGCAGTTATATCGACTGAATTGAACACTGATTGTTTAAAAGCTATATAGACCTAAATGCAGACAAACAAATAAATAAATAAATAAATAAATAAAATATTTAATGTACGCAATTTTCTGAGCATCGAATCCTCTTTTTAGAGTGATTTTGGTTTAATTAATTTCTGCGAAGACTGAATTAATGGCACCTGACAATTCAGCTTAATTTGCCATCAGATTTTTTAAGCGATTAATTTAAGCCATAAAGTATGTACTAAAATCAACTAAATAAACAACACAATATAACTAAATAATGCCATAACTAATAATTAAAAATAAATTAAATGCAAGTAAAAATTAATTAAAAAAAAAAAAAAACTAATCAAGACCAACTAAACTTCAACTAAAAATAAAAATTTTAAATATTTTTCAATAGATAATCTGAAATACTTTTCACATATACAGTGCTCAGCATATACAAGCACACGCCTCACAAATCTCTCTTTTAAATTTATATTTTAATAGAAAGCTATACAATATTATATTTGGGCATATACGTTAGATTAGTCAGTACTGAAGCCAAATCCGGAGCTAATGTAACAAAATAACTTATGATAATGGTCCAAAAAACTAGTACAACCAAACCTATATTTTATAGAAAAATATTAAATACATGTTTTAAAAATAGGCAAAATCAAGAAAAGCTAAATAAAAATTTTTAATTGTTGAAATTTCCAATATTTTGCTTGAATTTAATTGTATAATCTTTCAATTTCTAAATATGTTTGATGACTAAAGTATTATTTTAATAAATATATCTGTTTAATAAATCTGTTTTGTTTAAATGCACCAAAATACATTCCCTATATTCAATGAGAAATGGATAAAAATATTAATTTTCAAAATGTGGTACTTAATTATGCTGAGCACTGTAGATATATAAATATATAGATAGTTCCCCAATTCAATTCCCCAATTCTTTCGAATGGCATTATGGGACCTTGATGTTTTTTCCAACAACTGTAAACCTTAAAATGTTTCATAAAAATAAATAAATAAATAAATAAATAAATAAATAAATAAATAAATAAAACTTATATTGACATTAACAGTTTAAAAAGATATATTGTCTGGGGTGGTGCATTCTTAGAAATAAAGTTACGCGAAATTCAATTAAATTTGTAACTTAAAGTTCCATATTAATACCTCAAGGGTATATATTAGTACTTCAAAAGTACAAAAGTGTTCCTCTTAAAAGGTACTGATGTATACTTTTGATATATGAATATGGACCCTTTAAATACAAATGTGTACCTTCAGAAACGGTACCACCCTAGTGACAGCTCGCGTACCGTTATTTCTTAGAGTGTGTATATATTATGGTACAAAAACCTAACCTGTCAGTATAAATTCTGTTATTTTACAGACTTTTTTTCTATATATTATTTCTTATACATTATATTATTTCAAACTGTTAAAATGCCAATAAAAGTCACTTTGTAAAACTCTAGAGTTTAATTTTCAACATTAAAAGAAAAGATCGAGCTCCCATGATGCGATTTATAACAGTAAATAAATGAAAAAGCCTTGTGAATTACAAAATACAAAAAATAGTAATTAAACAGATAATTTAAACAGTACTAAATACTTTAATCTGTATTAAAGTATATAAGATTATCAGCCCAATCTCACAAAGAAAGTAACTATTTTATATATCATCAGAAAAGAATAATTCGAACAAATTCATACAATTTCATTCATATAAAAATGTAAATTTTTTTTAAAAGGAGGAATGCCCTGAAACCCCACCCCTTATCCCTTCCTGATGAGCAAATGATACTAAAATGCATGAATGAGATCATATGAATTAATGTAAAAATCCCAACACAATCTCACAGCAATTCAGAACTTTGATTTAGTGGCTAATTCGTATGAATTTTTACGATCTCATTTAAATAATTTAGTCAGATGTTTTCATCTCTCAATGATGGTTGGGTTTCGGGGTGGGCTTGGGTGCCACGCCTCCTTTTTAAAATCTTACATTTTCATATGACTGAACTCACATGATACAAGTTTGCCACTAAACTGACAATACTTAAAATAGTTACGTTTCCTCGTTAAATCAGGCTGAAAAATCCACTCAAAGTTAAAAATTGTCGTGAGATTGCACTGAAAACTTTATAATATTAGGTATTTTTTTTATATTTTATAATGGCAGAAAAAGAAAACAAAAAGGGGACAGAGTAGGTTGTTTAAAGAAAAGTGATGTCTGTTGTGGAGCATCTTTACTTTCATCATAGGTTTGGAAACTGTAATTGTTCTCAAAGTTGTCCTCATGTGAGCTTCAAACCCTTTTGAATCCTAAACCTCACTGACATCTGTGCTAACAGACATCATTTAAACAACACAGGACACAATGCACCTTTATAAGAAATTCAGTCTGAATGCTTTCATAAGTAGACACGGACAATAAGCCTGCATTACGATTTTATGCCTGTATTATGGTGCATGGTGATTATGTTTTGTTCCCAGTGATCTAGAAACCATACAGTAGCAGTTGATTGTGATAAGAAACAAAGCACCACGCATAATAAATAAACAGCAGTTCCCAGGTATACATCACTTCGGTGTTCCTATGAAAGCTCTAAATCGTCTCTATTCTGGCATCTGCAGCCGTGCTGATCTTAATCAGAGAGCTAGGACTACGCTATCCCTGTGTGACCGGATGGATTCAGTCTTTCTCATCAGCAGCTGTGAATAAAAGCCGCCTGTCGACACCTTATAGCAAGAGTCTCCTCGACACAACACATCTGGTCAGACCGTGGAGGACAGATTCACCAAATTGTCGTATTTCTTGAAAAGTTGAGAATAAAATGTGATGAAAATGATTTCAGAGAAGTGTGAAAAAAAGTGTCTGACTCATTAATTGTGAATCCACCATGTGATATCGGGTTATCGCATGAAAACATGCAGGTGATGGGAAAGGAAGCCTCTGATCTGGAGGTCACAAGTAGTTATAGCGTTGACTGATGGAGCCTGAATGGCTTCTTCTCTTTCCTAATTTAGAATACAACAGCTGGCTAGTTGTGTTTTTTTTTTCTAAAGCCTGATATCTTACAGAAGTGAGTTGCCTCAAGCTCAATGTTTGCTCCTATAGTAGGCAGTTTTGGAGAGGTTAGCTTAGGAAGTATAAGATTCTCCATGCCTCCTCTAAAACTCATCAACATTCATACGGATCCCAACCCACGGTTACATGAAGATTAATTCAATATTTGTACAACATTTTTGGCTTTCCTGTAGAATATAGTGATGAAAAAAAATGTGGTGGTAGCACCTAGCCTGTTAATAAAGTTATTAAATTAGGTTAACAGAAGGTTAACCTATTTTCTGTCACTACCTCCATCAATACATTCAGTGTATAGCTTCAAAATGAATAATTAAGTTTGGGATCTCAATTTAAACACCCACACAACATAATTTAAAAATGATCGTGATTCAGAATAATAATTATTATTTAGATTAATATTTCAATTTTGAATAACAATTATTTTGAATAATTCTTCAAAAATGATTTCTTGTAAAGAAACAAAAAGTTTCATGAGTGAATTACTGAATCGTTATTCGAAAATGAGACTATTTATAAATCGAATGCATCGTACAGATAATAATATTAGATTTATAAATTTAGCATTATCAGCAATGATCAATTTTGACAGTATTAAATATTTTACCATTTATTTCCAGTCATCTGAATATTTCTTGATTTACTTTTTCATTTAATTTACCAGTTGTGAATAATATTAAAACCAAAATGTTCAAGCATTACTGTTTTTGTAATAAAGGGAAAGCAAATTACATTTGCCACCTACCCTTTGTGGCTGATCTGAAAAATGGTCTGATCTGTGACTCAAAAACCATAATGTGATCGGAACCATGAGATTTGTGATACGTTACACAACTACTTAGGTACTCGGATGCACATTTTTGGTATGATTACCTTTAAGTTTCTAATATGGACCTTTAGGTTCAAAATGTGCACCTTGTGAAAAGTGGCTTTATATCACCCTGTGTTAATGAGCATTTTAAAGTATCACAAGACACCATGTTCTAACTACATGCAATGCGACAACCAGATGTAACAACGGCAAAAACATTTAAATACAGAGACACTCAGAAATATAGACAAAATGGTAGAGTTTATTACCTAGTTAGTATATTTTAAACCTCTTTAACATTATTAAAAGTACATGCTGAGTCCTAACGTTCCTTTTCGAACTATATGTTTATCATTCGTTCATTTTCTTTTCAACTTAGTCCCTTTATTAATCTGGGGTCGCCACAGCGGAACGAATTGCCAACTTATTATAGCATATAATCACTGGAAATCAAACTATATGTTTGGTAGTTATTTTATTTTCAAGATCCAAGATAAAGTATCTGCTGCTACTTTCAGTACAGCAATAAATGTCACCTAAATTGTGAACTCAAAAACTGACTTTCACTGCTTGTTCAAGTTACTTATGCAAAATGAGTTGAAGCAACACAATTCTTTTGTGTTTTTTGGGACAACTTAACTGTTTTATGTGTATTCCACTTAAATGTGTAAAAAACAACAACAAAAAAACTATTCACTTCACTTAATTTGTGTTGGAACAACTCGAAGGAATTGTGTGTGGAAGGAACTTAGCATTTTTTACAGTGTATATAAACTCATATTAGTAACATTTGACACTGTATGAAGCACAAAATCAGTACCTGAGGTGATTACTGTGTCAGTAGTTTATGCTGTTGTTCAGTAGCGGCATGGCAGAAATAGAAACCGTTTACAAAATAGAAATTTTGCACATCACTGCAGCAGATGATTACACTATAAAAGCGAATTGTTACTTTAAAAACGTGAGTAATACCTGTTGCCCTAAAAGAAACAATTAGATTTTACTCAAAAAAAAAAAGAAAAAGAAAAAAAAAGTCAGTAAACCCATTGACTTAACTTTTATAATTATGATTATTAAGTGAATAAACTATGTGCATAAGGCAACAGGTTTTTGAGTAAAGTCAACTAATCACTTTTTACAGTGTAGGGGAAAGACTTTCCTTTGAGAACTCATGAGGATATTAATAAGAACTCATGCCACTGTCTAGTTTAATAAATTTGACCCTGAAACTGTAAGCCTACAATAATTTTTATATGCCCCAAGCATGGTCAAAATACAATTCCACTCAACCGGCCAATGGTGATAATTAAAAATGCTAAATTAAAAATGAACTATTTAAACCTTAACCCATTTTAACCCATGTTTGCAAGCAAGCTGTGGCCTTTTAGCCAAAACTCTGGTTAAAATAGCATTTGTTTCCCTACTTTGTCAAGGCATTGAGGGATGGCAGGAAAGAAAAGGATGGAGGGAGACAAATGGAAGGTGAGTGGTCTTGAATGATGTTCATTGTCTCTGATACGGAAGTTTACAGATGGACGAGCATCCTGTGCTGCGGCTCTTTAAATTAATAAATCAAATCTCAGAGCCTCCATTTTGCTGCAATCAGAGAGTTATACAAATTGTAAAGATCTGAGTTATGACTAAAATCAGGTCTTTTATCATCTATCCTATTTCAGTGTTTTAGGTTGACTGAGTCATATATCAAAATTCAGATCAGAGTGCCTGTCAGCACTATTTACAATGAAGTGATTTATGATTCTTGTTCTTTCCCTCTTTTCCTTTTGGTGTTGAGGGAAATTAAAAAAGTTTCATCACAGGAACTCCAGGCAAAGAGTAGGGTCGACATCACCACACACATTCATTTATTCTTCGTTACAGATGACGAATTATAAAATAGTGCACTTCGCAGTCAATCTGTAGAAGAATTAATCATTTTGAAAAAAGACAAAGAAGAAAAGACACAAGACGATTAAGATCTTTTCTCAAAGGTCGTTCATGTAATAATAAACCACAAATTATATAAATCACTTCATTCCTGCCCTTTTAATTTTCTCTTTTATGGCCCAGAGACTTAATATACTTTTTAATACACTCTATCCTTATTCTAAACTTCAGACTTCATTTACACTCACCTGTACCTTATGCAAAATATATCTTTCTGGAAAACAAAAAGAGGTGTTTTACACAGCATCTAAGGCCTAATTTTCCATATACAGTGCTCAGCATGTATAAATACACCCCCCAGAATTCATTCATTCATTCGTTCATTCATTCATTTTCCTTTCGGCTTAGTCCCTTTATTGATTTGGGGTCGCCACAGTGGAATGAACCAGCAACTTATTCAGCATATGTTTTACGCAGCAGATGCCCTTCCAGCCTCACCCCAACACTGGGAAACACCCATACACTCTTACAATCACACACATTTACTACGGCCAATTTAGCTTATTCAATTCACCTGTACTGCAAGTCTTAGAGCCCAAATGTATATGTTAGGGAAAGATATTAAATATAATTTTCAAAAAGTGGAAAAATCAAGAGAAGCAAAAAATATAAACAATTTAGTTGAAATGTTGTAGTTTTTAATTTATTTTGCAATATTTTGCATGAATGTAAATGTATTATCTTTCTATTTCTAATGATGTTTTGTGACCAAAATATTATTTTAAATAATATATATGTTTAATAAAAAATAGAAATGGATAAAAATATTTATTTTCAAAATGAAGGGTACTCATATATGCTGAGCACTGTACACCTAGGGTGCACTCACACTATGCTATCTGAACCATGCCCTGGCCCATTTCCTGGATCTTTTGAGAAGTGTGAGTGCTCTGAATCGGGCTCAGCCATGGTTCGGCCCTAGCCCGGATGGAAGAGGTGTGCCAGAGTGTGAGTGCAAAGCCTGCCTGAACCTGAAACTGAAGATGAGACGTGACTTTTAAGGGACTGTTTTATATGTATTTATTAATCATTCTGACTGTTCATTCTGACGCAAACTGTCGTAGTTTATTAAAGACGCAAACCCCTCACAGAATGACAGATGCACCTTTAGCAAACCTCCTAATTCCTGCAGCACGAAGACTTTACGATTGCTTATGAGCGTCAAAAAGTGGCTGATCTGTTCGACGAAATATTTGACAGTGTGTCATTGCATCCCAAACGACTAAAACAATATAAAGAAATCTTTACTGTGCTGAGCAATAGTGCTTCTACTGAACAGCGCATCATCAATGATGTAAGCGTGCCCAGGACCAAATGTAATGTGAGTGCGGGCCATCAGGGCAGATGGGAGAGGGGATAAGCGTGCTTTGGCCCGGTTCAAGACAACTGTACACAGTGTGAGTACGCCCTTATACACTACGGCCAAGTTAATCTAGTTTAAATATACCACATGTCTTTGGACTATGTGGAAAACAAGTGCACCTCTGGCTGTGAGGTGCTACCACCACCCCAACATGCTGTAAAATTTGAGCTAAAGAAAATCTTATACAGTCTGGCAATCAATAGGCCAAGACATACAATTTTACAAATTACAAAGTGACATATTTTCACAGTCAAAAATCAACACGAAGGTGTGTAATTACTGAATCAATGTTCACCTTTGGGTGAATAGTCCCCATATAACAATATTTATATCAATAAATTTAATATTACTAATATTTAATTTAAATAAATAAAAATGCATATTTGATTCGTGTAGCTCAGTATACCAATGATTGAATTTCCAGGAACTGCATGAACTGGTACAACGCATATCTTATGTTTACCCCGTTTGAAACCCCCAGTCCAGTTAAAATCTCTTTAAAAATTATTTAGGTACTACATGTAAGATGTAAGATACTGAAAGAAAACATTTAGAAGAAATAACTAAGATGCAACTAAGAAGTCAATATGAAATGCACAAGTTTATGTAAAATCCCTACTACACAGTAAACAATGTGGGCTTTCACAGAATTGTGTAGTCCCAACTTAAATTGAAAAAGTAAACTTAATTGCATTTACAAATTTAAGTGGATTGAACATAAAACAAATATTCATTCATTCATTCATTTTCTTTTTGGCTTAGTCCCTTTATTAATCAGGGGTCGCCACAGCGGAATGAACCGCCAACTTATCCAGCATATGTTTTATGCAGCGGATACCCTTCAGCGGATACCCTACAATTAAGTTGTCCCAGTAAAGACTGTGTTGTTTCAACTCATTTTAAATAAGTAGTTTGAACAAGCAAAGTGTAGTACAGTTTTGAGTTTAGTTAATAGAAGCAAGACCTGATTTTAATTCATGTATGCTAGGCATAGGACGATAACAGTTTTCAAGGTATACTGTGGTTTGGAAAAGACAAGGTTTTAAACTCGCCAAAATTTTGTTTAATACCATTCTTAAGGTGTGTGTAATATTTTTTATTTACTTTTTTTTCTTTTTTTTAAAGACAACAGTATCTTCAGCAGAAAAGATGTCCAAAGATGCTATGCTATTTTAAATGGTAAAGAAATCTGTGTTTAAACTAATGAAGACAGCATATGATTCATTTTCATTATTTAGCCAGACATGTTTACTGCTCCAAAATATTTTTAAATCTTTTTAAAAAATAAAACATTGTTTTCAAAGGGGGAAAATCTTGTTGGTTTTTACCCAAAAATTTAAACAGAAAATATTTTAGAGAAGTAATCACAACACTGTGATGTTGTGAAATCGGGATATTTTTATCCAACGTTATCATACCGTCAGAATCTTATACTGGTCCATGCCTACTGTACTGTATGCGTAAGGAGTCTCTCAATGGTCGACTGCTTTGAACATAACCTGTCGGGCTGTATTGCAGGAACAGTGTAAGTTTTCTATGCAAACCTGCAGTCATCCGAGCCAGTGTGTTTGTTTGAAGTATGGAAAAGAAAAAAAAGGATGTATATGCATATCGCATGTGTTGAACATGTCAAATGCCTTGATGTCAGTTATGGAGGCATGCTGGCACATTATTTAAAAGATTTAAGCAAGGAAATCTTCACATGGCAACATACAATAATATTACATTCCTATATAGTGTTATTCTCATCTTTTAATAAACATACGAAGAAAATGACTTCTAAACTACAAAACTCAAACGAAGCAGCTGCAGTCGTAGACCACATTAAACAGAGCAGGCTGGGCGAATGGGGGGTTTCCAAACCAGATATGGCCATTCAAAAACTTGCAACCACCCTCCAAACAAAAAGACCACCCAAAGCAAGCTGTGGCACAAGACAAATGAACCCCTCTAGTGCCTCTGCATCATAGAAAAATAGATCCAATTACAGATATACACTAAATAATTTAATCATTTGTTCCTATGAGATTAGGTTAAACATTTTTTTTTTCTTTTACTGCTGGCCTCGTTGGCTCATGCACCACTTATTTTCAGGTATGTGTGGAATCTGGACTGGAAAATATATACATGTATGGTGGAGAACAGAAACATTAGGAGTTAAGGTTATTGTTCATTAGTTGTGAGCAGTGCTTAGAAGAAAAAAAAGTCGAACATGAGTGTTTATTTCAATAGTAATTTGTCTGTTTACTCAAAAAATAAATAAATAAATAAATAAATAAAAAAGGATGCACATTTGCTTGAAAAATCCGTTTTGGCAACACTAATAATGTACAACCTATAAAATATTGGAATTTGAACACTTACACTGCATCCTAACTACACACGACGTGTTGCTGCGACATGCAATAAAAGCTATCCTCATTTGTTCATTCATTTTCCTTGGTCTTAGTCTCTATTTCAGAGCTCACCACAGCAGAAATAAACTGTCAACTTATCCAGCATTTGATTATGCAGCAGATGCCTTTCAGTCGCAACCCAGTACTGGGAAACACCCTTACAGACTCATTCACATACATACACTACAGCCAATTAAGTTTATTCAATTCGCCTATAGTGCATGCCTTTGGACTGTGGGGGAAACCAGAGCACCCGGAGAAAACCCACGCGAACATGGGGAAAACATGCAAACTCCACAAAGAAATGCCTACTGGCCCGGCTGGGACTCGAACCAGCGTCCTTCTTGTTGTGAGGCAAGTTGCTTATGTTCTTTATTCAGTGTTAAATGGTACTAATGTTTTGAATAGCATTTAACTTGACATTTATTGCCATACTGAAAGCACCAGCAGACCTTGAAAATAAATTTACTAGCAAACATATAGTTAGAATATGAACATTGGAAAAGGAACTCTGGTGTAATTTGAACTAGAGCTGGAAAGTCAATCAATAGACTATTCCTTTTTCAACGTCTTTTTAGAAAAGCATATCTATGCTTTAATCTGGATTTATAGGCTACTTTATGCTGGCTCTATACCAGCCTCCCCTAAATACACACAGGATGTACAGCAATACACAATTATCTTTACATATGGAAAAAAAAGGATTAAAATGTTACACTTTAGGCATTACATAAGGGCATGATGTGATTTTTGTTTAGTTGTAGTCTACAAAGTGACAATAAATCATTTTCTGTGTGAATTGTCTCAATGTCTTATATTTATGAAAAAAAAAGTTAACCAATACATCAAAGTGTTTGTGATCTGCTCTCCCTTTCATTTCAGTTTCTTTTGCTATAACCTGATCCAATTGCAGACATGGCTCGTCGCTGTATAATGCATATAATGGAAGCAGGGCTTTCGTCGGAATACATCATGATCTTCTCTAACATCATGCTGAAAACATGACCCAGCTGCCCGCCGCCACTGTCATTAGTGCTGGTTTCCATTTTTTCAAAAACCACTCAACCCGCCCACAAAGACACAACATTACACATCACACTGCTCCAGGAAAGTCTACAAGTTTCTTAGGCTTTGTTCACATTGCAGGGAATTTTGTGATTATTTTAAAAATGTAAAAATAGAGTTGGAAATCCAGAACCACTTTTTATGCAACAAAATCAGCACATAAAAACAAATTTATAAAAACGTGAACAAAAAAAATGTAAATTGAACACAAATTAAATATTGTATATAATACACATTACATAGACTATAATACAGAGTAAAATACAATTGTGTAAACATTGCTGCTGTCAAAATTTGCTCTAAATTACTCAGCGAATCATTAATGGAACTGTTAGAGAAGATTTGTAAGAATATGTAAAAATTACATCACAGGCAGACGTCAAAACTACTTAATAAAACTAAAAAAAAAAAAGAGATTGTCTGAAATGCATTTGGACTGTGAGAATAAAGTAAGAATAATGTAAAAGAGATGACTACTAGATAAACATGTGCAAAATGTAAATTTATATAGCGCATTTATTGTGTCTTGTCATACACCCAACACGCTTTACAATCATATAAAGTGAGTTCGGAAGGAAGGAATGAAGTTCAGATGGAAGTTCGAAAGGAATAAATGAAGTTTGGAATAAAGGAAGGAAATTCGAAAGGAAGGAATGAAGTTCAGATGGAAGTTCGAAAGGAATAAATGAAGTTTGGAATGAAGAAAGGAAATTCGAAAGGAAGAAATGAAGTTCAGATGTAAGTTTGAAAGGAATATATAAAGTTTGGAATGAAGGAAGGATGTTCGAAAGGAAAGAATGAAGTTTGGAAAGAAGTTAAAAAGGAGGAAATGAAGTTTAAAAGAAAGTTGGAAAGGAAGAAATTAAGTTTAAAAAGAAGCTCAAAAGGAAGGAATGAAGTTTGAAAGGAAATTTGACAGAAAGAAATTAAGTTGGAAAGGAAGTAATGAAGTTTAAAAGGAAGTTCAAAAGGAAGGAATGAAGTTCAGATGTAAGCTCGAAAGGAAGTAATGAAGTTCGGAAGGAAGTTGAAAAGGAAGGAATGAAGTTTGAAAGGAAATTTGAAAGAAAGAAATGAAGTTCGGAAGGAAGTTGAAAAGGAAAGAATGAAGTTTGGAAGGACGTTAGAAAGGAGGGAATGAAGTTCAGAAGATTGAAAGGAAAATCAGAAGAAAGGAAGAGTAGAAGGTAAGAAGGAATCTACTTTTCTAGATTAATTCACTATTAAAAAATAAATTGCTGAATTAAAAATAGTGTAATTACGTTGAATCATACTCACTGAGAGAATGAGCTCCCTGCATGAACAAACAAAAAACAAAATGGCAGAGCCTTACATTTCTGTGATAGAAGTATTCTCATTATGTAGAACACATGGACGAAAAGATTGTCTCAATGGACAGTGATTTTACTGATTTTACCAATAAGACAAAAATACAAAAGTCGGAAGGAAGTAGTGAAGTTTGGAATGATATTCGGGGTGAAGATCAGAAGGAAGTTCGAAAGGAAGGAAGGAAGGAAGTTTGGATGGAGAGGAAAAATAGATGTACAAATACACAAACAAAGACATGCAGGTGGACAGAAAAACAAACAGACAAATTGACAAAAAAACTGACAGATTAACAGATAATAGCAGACAGGCAGACAAAAACATAGATGGAAGAGAAAAAAGACAGACGGCAGATATATTGACAGAAAAATTATTAACAGAAAACAAAAAAGAAAGACACACATATGTACAGAGAGACAGTTTTTAACCAAAATAGGAAAATAAGAATATAGCAAGTTTACAGGTAGTTAACCGTTCAAAGACTTGGTCACAAGGTCTTGACTCCAGCAAAGGCTATCTCTTTTTCATAAACAACTGTCTTTTTTATTGGTAAGTGAGAGGTTATTGTTGGCAGTGTGTTTGTGTGTGCATATGTGATGTCTATCAGGTCCAGACAGAAAGATAACATGGATGTCCCATTAGAAGAAAGCAGGAAAGCCTGATGAGGCAGTCTGCTGGATGAAGAAAGAGAGTGGATGTATGTCTGTTTTTCTGCTCTGTATCTCCACGATCCAGACATTGTATGTGCACTGTGCACTTGTGAATAAACATTCATTGCTTTGGTTGTTCTCTCACTCACATACGCACACTTTCGGTACCAGTATGAGGGTAATGTGAAGAGCCGGCAGAGCTAATATGCTGAGTGAAGCGTAAACACAGCGCCATTATAGCAGGGCCTCACACTTAGCAAGCCAGCACCCCAAAACACAGACCGAACCTCCATCTGATGTCACTCACATGCAGCAGGGTGTGGCTACTATGAGGAAAATACACACATTCACATATTATGAAAAAAAGATAATAAATAGTGTTGTGATGGACGGTGCATATTCTTACTGAACGAGTTCACAGAATCACAACTCTGATATAAGGATTGTTTAAAAAGGGAACAGTTTGTACTGCTTACAAAGTCAGGACTTAAATATTGATGCATGTTATTCATGCTCTTCATTTTTTGTTTCAAACCAAAAATGAAAAAGAAGCATTTAGCACTAGTTTGCCAAGCAGTCACATAGTAATCTTTAATATCGAATCAAAAATGTGTGAACAGTAATTTGTTTTATTAAAGATATGGTTCACCCAAAAATAAAAATGACCTCATTCTTTAATCTCCCTTATGTATGACTTTCTTTCTACTAATGAAGATGTTCTAAAAAATTGCAGGTTGATGGTAACCAGTGTCAGTATAGGGGGTAACGCATTACAAGTAATGCAAGTTATGTAATAAACAAGTAACACATTACTTTAAAAAATTAAGTAAAAAAATTTGAGTGACTCTTTAGATTAATTAATTACCTTTTAGAAAATAAATTGCAGAATTAAAAATAGTGTAATTTCATTGAATCACATTCAATGAGAGAATGAGCTCCCTGCAGGAACAGACAGAAACCAAGATGGCAGAGCCTTACATTACAAGGAAGGAAGGAAGGAAGGAAGGAAAGGAAGTTTGATAGGAAGAAAGTTTGGAAAGAAGGAATGAAATTGAAAAAGAATGAAGTTCAAAAGGAAAGAATGAAGTTTGGAAGAAAGAAATATATGAAAGAAAAGGGGATTGTCTCAATGGACAGTGATTTTACTGAACTATTAAGACAAAAATTTAAAGTAGCAAACACATTGCTTTCAACTTTCATTAATCTGTATACAGAATGTATAGCATCAGAGAGTTCTCAGAAGGTAACATTCAAATTTTGTTAAGGTAAATGAAGCTGTAGGTTATACAGTGTATTGTTAAATGCAGAGCTTCTAGTAAAAAAAAAGAAAAATTTTTTAAAAAGAAGCAAAGAAAAAAAAAACCTGCAAGTTCTGAAAGAGATCAAGCCTCATGCAGGTATGAAAAAGTAACTCAAAAGTAACCCAAAAGTACCATAACGCATTACTTTCCACAAAAAGTAACTATGCAACGCAACTAGTTACTTTTTGGGGGAGAAACTCAATATTGTAATGAATTACTTTCAAAAGTAACTTTCCCCAACACTGCCCAGTGACCTCTATAGTAGAAATATACACTGTAAAAAATTTCCAGGTTTTCACAACAAGTTACTGTAATTTTTCACAGTAAATTACATTAGTATCTCTTCACAGTATTTAACTGAAAAATTCACAGTAATATGTTGTATTCATAATTTTATTGTGAAATTACTGCAGGTAGCATGATTACAGCAAATTACTGTGAAAAGGGCTATATCTTTTGCACGTTAGTTATAGAAATTCAAACCTTTTTTTAACTCAACGTAGAAATTAATACAAATGAACTTTTAACAGATAATAACAGAATGTTATAGCCCCCAAAACGATTTGGTTACCAACATCTTTTTGGTTGTACTGCACCTTTATTTAATTTTATACAGTTAACATAGAATATGAAATAATATTTAATGAACAACTGTGTGCTTAGCCAAAACATAATAAACTTGAATAAAAAGTAATTAATTAATGAAACCAAAGACTGTTAAACAGCCAACAATTATTTCAATGTCAGGGTAAATGTCTGCTTTAGACGGTTTCATGAGTATTGGACACCTTTCATCGCCTGGAGGTCACTAATCTCAGAATTATATATATATTTTTTTATTTTTTTATTTTTATCTATATAAATAAACCACAGATTAGAGTTTTAAACAACTACATTCTAGCATGAAAAACAGTTAAAACTTAATTTTCGGACGCATATAGAGCCATCGAAGACGGGGCAATTGTCCCAATGTCTAGCCTGAAGACAGGCGCCTCTCGGCGGATACATGAGTAATGAGCGCCGTTACCGCCTGGAGGTCATAGATCTCCGCTACCGGCAAAACACACTTAAAATTACACACAATCTTTACTAACAATCCACAGATTTGAGTTTTGAAGAACTACATTCTCGCATGAAAAAGTATTAAAACTTTATTTCATTACATATTACAAGCAATATTTATAATATTATGTGCCTCTCATCCACCATTACAGCTTGATGGAGCTTGGTGCGAATTGAATCCTGGGAGGAAAAAAATAATAATTCTCAGTACATTCCAAACGAACTTTATTCTTATTGTTAAAGTCAGAGATATGTAATATTTTGAATGGCGAAGAAAATAATTAACTTTATATTTCAATCAATATATTACTTTTGCACTGCTTCGGTTCAGGACTCGTGTGACATTGAATCAGATTCAGATATTTTATCAGACGTGTTCATGAGCTCATAGTCATCAACAAGCAATT